>NC_134102.1:112501169-112807669 GCF_000715075.1 Nicotiana tabacum | reverse complement strand
TGTTAGGAGATCGTGGTTCATGGTGAGTGGGCTCACTCCGCGTATTTAGAGTATCTTGTTCCGTTCATTGAAGGGCTAGTCGGAGTTGCTTTCCATGTAGTGAAAATTAGGTAGACTACCGAGATGGAAGAGACTGAACAAAATTTGGGAATGCAGTCACCGTATAGATCTAAGATGGCTATGAGGGAGATGATGAAATATGGATACATGCTAGGAACATGGTTGGAAGCCAAGTTGGACGGAATCATAGAGCCAATTGAACATAATGGGCAGAAAGGAAGGGTTGGCATAGGATATCAGCCTCCGGAAGGAACGTTCATACCGTTAGCTCCAGAAAAAAGCTTTTTGTGCCAGAGCATATTGGTAGTCCTATTCAGAGTTCAGTACCCGAAGATGATATCATCAACGGTATGAGAAAGTTATTCGTGAATATGATTGAAGAATGCTGTGAAGGGGCTGACATCAAGACACCGACTTTTAAGGATGCCGAACCAGGGGAAGAGCTGCGGAATTGGACCGCCAGTCCATCTTGGTGTGCCAGTAGTATGGAACTGTAAAACATTTTCTTTTGAAAAGTGCACGGTCAATTGAGGCATGCACCGTGTCTGTACCATTTTGCCATTTCCTCTTTTGAACGCATAAAATATTCCTCTTTTGATGAAATAAAAAGAATCTTTTTCTCAAATATTGCAACTTTATTTACTCCTTTATTTATACTTAGCTTTTCTTTTCAGTAATCAAACTACTAAAAACCCACGTTTCGCGATTATGACATGTAATGAAACTATTGAGTGCAACGACCCGGATTATGAGGAGTATGATGAGAGCACGATGACCGGTAATCTCCCGCAGGAGATCGAGCAGTTCGAGAGTCAGAAGAAGGCCAATCTCGAAGAAATGGAAGTGGCCAATATTGGAAGTGAAGAAGATGTAAAAACACCAGAATCAACATTCACCTAGAAACCGAGCAGAAAGAAAAACTGGTAGAGCTCCTCCGACAGTACATCGATGCGTTTGCATGGTCCTATGATGACATGGCAGGATTAAGTACTGACATTGTCATGCATCGACTTCCCACCGATCCTACTAGACCGTCAGCAGAAACCTAGAAAATTCAAACCTCATTTAAGTCTAAGGATAAAGGAAGAAGTGACCAAATAGATATAAGAGAATGTAGTCAGGGTCACAACTATCCAAGCTGGTTAGCAAATATCATCCCAGTACCCAAGAAAGATAGAAAGATCAAAATATGTGTGGACTACCTAGACCCCAACAAATCTAGTCCAAAAGATGATTTCCTTTTAAAAAATATCCACATCCTCATCGACAATTGCACGAAGCATGAACTGTAGTTGTTTGTGGATTGTTTCGCTGGGTATCTCCAAATCTTAATGCACGAAGATGCAGAGAAGACGACCTTCACCACACCTTAGGGAGTTTATTGTTATAGAGTCATGACGTTCGGTCTCAAGAACGCCGGCGCCACCTACCTAGATTGAAGTGTATGTGGATGATGTCATCATAAAGTCTAGAAAGAGTTCAGAGCACTTGGACAATTTGAGGAAGTTTTTCGAATGCCTACGAAGGTACAATTTGAAGTTGAACCTAACAAAGTACACGTTCGGAGTCCCCGTCGGAAAGCTGTTGGGCTTCATTGTAAGCAGGAAGGGGATAGAGCTGGACCCGTCAAAAATCAAGGCCATTCAGGAATTACCACCACCGAAGAACAATAAAGATGTCATGAGTTTCCTGGGTAGGTGGAATTACATCAGTCGTTTCATAGCCCAGTTGCCTAAGAAGGATGCTGCCACAAAATGGACAAAAGAGTGTCAGAAAAGCTTCGACAGAATCACTGCGTATCTGTCAAATCCTCCAGTACTGGTTCCCCCCAAACCCTGGAAGCCTTTGTTGTTGTACTTGTCAGTCTTGGATAATGCCTTCAGTTGTGAGTTGGGACAACATGGCGAAATTGGGAGAAAGGAGCAAGCCATCTACTACTTAAGTAAGAAGTTCACGCCATGCGAGGCCAAGTATACTCTGATAGAACGCACTTGTTGCCCAGAAACCAAGGCATTACATATCAACATACACTACACACATGATATCTCGGCTCGACCCGCTCAACTTCATTTTTCAGAAGCCAATGCTTATCGAAAAGCTAGCTAAATGGCAAATTCTCCTTAGCGAATTTGGCGTTGTATACATAACTTAAAAGGCTATCAAAGGACAAGCTTTAGCCGACCACCTCACATAAAATCTAGTGGATGGGGTTACGAGCCGCTTACTACATATTTTCCTGATTAAGAAGTATTATTTGCTGGAGAAGATATTGCAGAATCGTACCCTGGGTGGAGAATGTTTTTCGATAGAGCAGCAAACTTCAAAAGAGTTGGAATTGGGGCAGTCCTGATTTTAGAATCTGGACAGCACTATAAAGTATCGGCAAAGATAAGTTTCCCTTGTACCAATAATATGGCTGAATACGAAGCATGCATCCTTGGAATCAGAATGACCGTTGACATGAACGTTAAAGAGCTTTTGGTCATAAGGGATTCTGATCTGTTGATACACCAAGGGGAATGGTCCACCAAGAATGTCAAGATACTTATTTTCCTACACTATGTGAAGAAGCTATGCAAGAAGTTCACAAAGATTGAGTTCAAGCATGTTCCCGGGATTCAAAACGAGTTCGTCGACGCCCTACAATTGTATCATCTATGATTCAGCATCCAGACAAGAACTACATCGACCCTATCGAGGTAGAGATCAGGGATCAACATGTCTATTATTTCCATATAGATGAAGAACCAGATGGTAAACAATGGTATTACGATATCAAGAAATTCCTTGCAACCAGAGAATACCCGGAGAATGCTACTAATGGTCAAAATCGAGCCCTCAGGAGGCTGGCTAACCACTTTTTCCTCAACGGGGAAATCCTGTACAGGAGGACCCTAGATATAGGTTTATTGAGATGTGTAAACACTGCTAAGGCAACCAGACTATTAGAGGAGATACATGCAGGAACATGCGAACCCCACATAAACAAGTTCACATTAGCTAAGAAGATCTTGATAGCTTGATACTTTTGGATGACTATGGAAAGCGACAGTATCTGCTATGTGCAGAAGTGTAACCAGTGCCATATTCATTGGGATTTCATCTGAGTTCCGCCAAATGAGCTAAATGTAATGGGTTCACCCTGGCCGTTTTTCGCTTGGGCCATGGACGTGATTGGACCTATAGAGCCCGCCGCATCAAACGGACATCGTTTCATCTTGGTAGCTATCGACTATTTTACCAAATGGGTCGAGGCATCTACTTACAAGGAAGTCACAAAGAAGGTAGTGGCAGATTTTTTCCGAAACAACATCGTTTGCAGATTTGGGATACCAGAGTCTATCATCACTGACAATGCCGCTAATCTCAAAAGCGACCTCATGAGAGAAATTTTTATGAAGCTCAGAATCCTCCACCGTAATTCCATAGCCTACAAACCACAAATGAATGGGGTAGTCGAGCCAGCCAACAAGAATATCAAGAGAATTTTACGGAAGATAGTGGACAACCACAGACAATGGCACTAGAAGCTACCTTTCGCTTTACTGGGTTATCGGACTACCATGAGAATACCCACTAGGGAAATATCATGCATGTTGGTATACGGCTCTGAAGTTGTGATATTTGCAAAGGTCGAAATACCGTCTTTAAGGGTTATTCAAGAGGAAACGTTGGATGACGCAGAGTGGATACGGGTTAGGCAAGAACAACTCATGTTCATTGACGAGAAAAGAATGGATGCAGTATGTCATGGTCAGCTATATCAGAACAGGATCCCCAGTGCATTTAACAAAAGAGTGAAACCTCGCCAGTTCGCACCGAGGCAGTTGGTTTTGAAGAAAATCTTTCCCCACCAAGAAGAAGCCAAAGTAAAGTTCATACAAAACTGGCAACGTCCTTACGTAGTTCACCGAGCACTGTCGGGTGGAGCTTTATCTTGGAAGAAATGGATGGGAGAGTCAAGACGAATCCCATCAACACAGACGTAATTAAAAGATACTATGTTTGAAGACAAATAGAGTTAGGTTTTTATTGTAACAGAACGACTTTCAAGATGACTCCCTATGTTCTGGTACAACCAAGGCTAACCTTTGAATCCTTTGCAGGTACCTCGGAATCAGACAGCTGATACGAAAAAACCTCTACATAGCAAACCGCCTGCTCAACCAATCGGAGCACACTGTACAAAATGAGTCGTCGACTTCACAAATTGAAGTCCTATATATATCAAATCGCCCGCTCAAACAATTGAAGCGCTCTGTACAAATTGAACGTCGGCTTCGCCAATTGAAATCCTGTATATAGCAAACCATTAGCTCAATCAATCAGAGCACCCTGCACAAATTGAATGTTGGCTTCGCCAATCGGAGCCTTGTATATAGCAAACTACAAAACTTTGCCAACAAAGCAATTCGCATCGTAGATCCATCGCAACGGATGCCAGAATAGACGGTCGCAAACCTCGTCACCGATGTTCTGCCAATCGATGGCCGCAACTTAGCTTCACAGTCAAGAGTATCTCTTGGGCATGCTTTTATTTCATTTACTATTACTTTGAATGTTTTAACGTTTTGCTCATGTAGCTTCAGGCATGATTACGGTTTAGTCAATCACTCCAAAGAGGAGATTACTTTACATTTCAGTGCAAAACTCTCCCAACGAGCGGAGACACACACTACAAATCAAGCTCTCCCAACAAGCGAAGACACTTCTCAGTTCAAATCTCTCCCAACAAGCGAAGACGCACTTTACCAATCAAGCTCTCCCAACAGGCGGAGACAATTTTCAAATACTCCGACAGATGCGGAACGGTACACAGCCCGGCTAACAAATCGAGTCAAGATCAAGTATCATATCATCCTGATCCCAAATAATAGCTCGCCGGCAGCCAGACATCATCATTCATGCATCATTTACATCGCATCTTAATATATTCTACATTGCAATATATTGTATGCATATATTTCATTTGTTTTGCAGGAACAAACATCGCAACGTAGAACCTTTCTTAGCAGTAGACCAAACTACAACGCTTTGAGGGACAACCAACCCATTAGCGGGCCAAAGATCCAAGTTCAAGATGATCAGTGAAACTCAAAATTTTTAAATCTTTCAAATCAAGCTGCAAATTTCAAGCTATCATGAGTGTCCAATCCTCCGTATCGTCGTAATACGATACTAGGTCAATTCCTACAAGTGCCGCTTCCTCTAAATCTTCACTCCAAAACTATATGAGGCCTGATCTTCGTTAAGCCCGAGGTATGTAAGCAATTCAAAGCTAGAATTTGACCCCAATATTCCCAAAATCATCCTAGATTCTTCCTTAACTCAAACCTGCAATTCACAATCCTCATTCCTACAATACATGCCTGAAGTCGGGACAAAATTGACTTTGGTTTAATTTCTTTGCCCGAAAACTCTTTCATCATCTCCGGTCAAAGAGGGAAAGTTATTGACGGCCAATTTTGACCCTCCCTTTTTAAATTAATTTATTTATTTTAATAATTTACAATAAATATTTTAAAGTGTTTTCTAGTAATAAATACTTAATTTATTAGTTTTTAAAACTAATCACATAGTATTAATATTATGTAATTACAAATATACTTACTATTTTAAGATTATTAAAATAACTCTTATATATACATTACATAGGTTCTATAATTAATTTAAATGAATTACTCTTTAAATTCTAGTAAATTAGATTACTATGTTGGTATTTCGAACTTAGTATTACCATTTAGAAAAATAAAGTATTTTTATAAATAAATAATTAAAATAATTAGTAGTTTATATAATAATTATAATTTTACCATATTTATTAAAAATTATTAAGTTTATTTAAATTAAATTCAAATGGGGATTAAAAAACAAAAGGGCTACAGTTGCAATTCTTAATCAAATTTAAAAAGCCCATTTCTTAAATTTATTTTAGCCCAATTAGTAGGACCAATCCGAAACATACCTAGTCCAAACACTCCTCTCTTTCTACTGTGACGATCCGTGCCATCTCTTGTGCACCAATCATCGCATGCCACATCACACTCCCTCACCACTCACAGAACAAACACACTCGCATGTGAGTCGTTATTCCATCTGATCAATGGCTCACGTTTATTCTCCAATTCTTCTTTTTATTTTAATACCCGCCCCCAGAGATCTCATCCCCACCGTCCAAAATCTCTTAAACCAATAGCCACCAAAATTCTGCCCTAAAGATCCTTAATAACCAAATTATCAGGACCGTTAATCTCAAAGATCAACGGTCTGGGTTCTATCTCCCAACATTTAACCTAGAGACTGATCCTATTCCCCCCATAACCCTAATCATTTCTCAAAGTCTCAGACGCCCTCATTTCCCTAAACTCTCTCTTTTCTCTCATCCCTTCATGCCCATCAGTCATGAAAACCTTGCACGAATCAGTGCAAGGTCACAAGACCTTCACTAAATCGTCCTTCCCTGCCTCTCCATCTCCGAATCCTGCTAATTTTCCCTTTTTGCTCTTCAAATTTGAGAGATTAGACGCGGCCAGTAAGGTTGAAACCCCATTATTTTGTTCTTTCAAATCAAACTTACAGATTTGTCTCCTTTGTCGCTAGGTGATGGAGCAGTGAGTTCAGTTTCAGTTTTCGTTGATTAACTTCAAAACCCACAATTTGGAACTCTAGACCTAAATGATGAAACTTCATTTCATCTGTCTTTTTTCACTCGTTCTTTCAAATGGGAGCATGCACGTGCACATTTCAGAGCTTCATCGTGAATATATTGTACCTAGAGGTCAAACGTAGTGACCTCTAGGTTTTTGGGATTTGTCCTATAGGTTTTCCTTCAACGATAAATTGCTCTTCACTCAAGTAAAAGTTTCATTCATTTTTCCCCATGTTTCTTTCTGATTTCACTCAATATTGTTGTCATCATCGATCTTTGATCACTTTCCACTATTGTTTTGAATCTGTGAATGTCACGCCCCGACCTCAAGGAGCGCGACCGGCGCTCAACTGAGATAATCCGACCGAGAAAGCTTGTACAATACCTTCTACCCAAACTCACTCATGAATAAAAAGGAGATCTATTTCATCAATTAGACAACGAGGAGGGTCATGAACAGCACCAATTCATTATCATTAGTTACATCGTTTATAAGTTTCAAAATACATACACTTTCATAGTTTGAAGTGGAACAAGTGTTACAAATATAACATTACTAGTTTGACCTTCCCATCACCAACATACAACCCACACTATGTCTATGGAGCCTTTAATGGATACAAAAGAGTACTATGATAGTGCCGGCAACAAGGCCTCGACTATACCTCAAAACATAATACACATGGGACAAAAGATATACGACTCCGAAATGAAGTGGGGCTCACCAAGTCAGTTGGGAAGAGGGTGTACTGCTATCACTGACCAACGCCGCCTGCTGTGGAACGACCTACATCTATTAAAGATGCAGCGCCCCGGGCAAAAAGGGACGTTAGTACATATGGAATAGTACTAGTATGTATGACTGAACACCCTCTCATTAGAACAGATAACAATACAAGGAAGAACAGTCATAAAATCAATGGAAGCCTCAAACAATACTAAAACATCAAGTTAGGAGCAAGAGTAGTTTTCAAGTAAATTTCCATTATTTTAGGTTGGGAGATCTTAGCACTGATATACCACCGTGATATTAGCACAGAGTCCGAACACAGCCCGATTGGCTAGGTCGTCTCACCAAAGACATCAACCATAATCACAATCACTATCACGATTTCAATCATTATCTCAATCACAGTTGCAAGCACAATCACCACCATGTGTGCGGCATGGCGTCCGATCACGATCCAACCGCCTAGGACGTCTCACCACAATGCCGTGTGGATCGACATCACCCTTTTCTAGCAATCATCTAATCCCAATAAAGGGGAATATCATCCCAACTAAGGGGAATAATCATAATTCACTCCTACACAGGCACGTGTAGTTTTGGGGTTAGGCTATTTCAACCTACCCTTCCTTTGTGACTAACGATACTCCCAAACTGTTTATTATTAAAAGGATTTACAACTCATTTCAACATCTTTTACACGCTTCTCGGTTTCATTGGCACTTGTGGTCCAAATGTAATATCATTCTTGGCACGTTGGTTGTATTTCATATTTCATGCTCACTTATTTCACTTTCAAACATCATCACGGATCATCAACAACAAAGCATTTCAATTCAAGACTTTGAGTACACATGTGAGCAAATAAGAGTCTTAAGCACATTGAGATTTCTACACAATTTGGCATAATAGCTTTCATTTGAAACACGACTTGAAGTCATAACATTTAGATATGCAACCCATACTTTGTACACATTCTCAAATAGTAACATAATATGACAAGAGCATTTGGAATACATATTGAATATATATCTTTTGACACAAAGCTTTCTCGGAATAGTCAAGTTATAATGAACAACTCGGGATATATAAGGACATCGTGGGATTCAATTCTAAAAGAGAAGTTTAGCCAACATACCTCACTTTGTGCTTTCTTAAATTACTACAATGTTTAGAAAATCTTAGCAACTTCGATCTATTTAGAAACATAACAAAATTTAACACAAATTAGGAAGGAATTCATGGTTCCAGCTCATTTGAGCATTTTATCAAACACTAGGTGGACATTATGATTTCAAGGTCCTCCTATGGTGGATTCCTTCATCCCACTACCCAAAGTCTACCCAATTTAGCACAACAATCTTCCCACAAACTTTGATAGTACATGCATGCATAATGAACAACTCCCACACCCAAGAATTGCTTTTCTCATTACCTATTTTCATTTAAATCCCAAAATTGAAGGCTAGGGAGTAGAATCTTACCTCTAGGATGAAGACCTTGTGAGTTTTCCTTGTGAATTCTCCAGCTTTTGAGCAAGAATTGATGAACAATAAGCTTAGGAACTTCCCCTCTCACTCTATGGCACTTTCTCTCTCTAGAAATATCAGACTTTCTCTTTACAAATGGTTCCTAACGACTATATATTAAAATAGGGTCGAGTTATGAAATTAGAAAAAAATGAAGCCCCGATGCAGATCTGCGATCTCATAAAGGACCACATAACACTTCTGCGGTCCGCAAAATGGACCACATAATGGCCCTCCCGAATTGGGCATTTTTGTGCAGGTATGCGGTCCGCAGACCAATTCTGTGATCGCATAAAGGACCGCAGAACCTCCTTCCAAAATTTCTCATGCTGGCTTCTATGACAGATGTGCGGCCAGCGAAATGGTTATGCGGTCGCATAATGGGCTGCATAATGGTTCTCAAAATTTGCTCAAGCTCTGCTTCACTTTGCGGCTGATCTACGGCCCACAAAGTGGTTCTGCGGTCGCATAGTGGACCGCAGAAATGCCATGGTCTGCAAAATGGTTCCTTCAACTCCCCAATATACTGTTCAACCCAAAAAGTCTGTACCGCGATGAATTTCTAAAACCATCGATCATATTACTCTACCTCAGCGCCATGAAACCCCAGGTTTTAGGTAAAATTTTACGGGGCTTTACATCCTCCCCCGCTTAAGATCATTCATCCTCGAATGAGGGTCAAAATCCGCCATTAGCATCCAATGTGGGATTCAGCTATTACTTCACACACCAACAGTTCCAATTTTTTGACGAACTCCCTAAATTCCAAAATAGTTTGCTAGAATTTCCCCCATAACTGAGCCTATCCACCTGTCAGAGAATCCTAGGAACCAATCCTAACAACATATACATAATCCAACGACACAATATAACATAAAAACAACACCAACCGTGGCCTCATGAGCAGTATATTACCAAAAAGGAACACCCTTAACATTAACTGCACAAGTGAAACATAATTCATAGAAGGTAAACTCTTAGCATAATCATAGAACACAACTTCATAAATACATAGTTATTCAAACAAATGAGGGTACTCCTTCTTCATTTCTTCCTCGGCCTCCCAGGTGGCCTCTTCGACCTGTTGGTTTCGCCATAGTACTTTCATGGAGGCAATTTCTTTACTTCTTAGGTTTTGGACTTGCCTATCAAAAATAGCAACTGGAATCTCTTCATAAGTCAGTTCTTCATTAACCTCTACAGTCTAAATCGGAACAATAAGCGATGGATCTCCAACCACCTTCTTCAACATGGATATGTGAAACACCGGGTGCACTAAAGACATCTCTGAAGGTAGTTAAAGTTTGTAAGCCATCCGACCAATCCTCTGAATGATCTTGTACGGTCCAACATACCTCACACTCAATTTCCCTTTCTTACCAAACCGCATTATACCCTTCATGGGGTAAATCTTCAAGAATACCAAATCATCATCTTTGAACTCCAAATCCCTGCGACGCACATCCGAATAGGACTTATGACGACTTTGAGCGGTTTTAAACCATTATGTAATGATCTTAACCTTCTCCATAGCCTGATGCATGAGGTTTGGGCCTATCAACTCTACTTCCCCAATCTCGAACCATATAATAGGAGATCTACATCTCCTACCATATAAAGCCTCGAACGGTGCCATCTGAATGCTAGCATGATAAATGTTGTTGTAGGCAAACTCTATGAGCGACAATTGATCATCCCAACTACCATTGAAGTCAAGAACACAAGCGCACAGCATATCCTCAAAGGTCTGAATAGTCTGCTCTACCTGCCTGTCAGTTTGTGGATGGAAGGTTGTACTAAGATTTACCTGAGTACCCAAACCTTGCTGAAATTTCTTCCAAATATTAGTCGTGAAAAGTGCCCCTCAATCTGAGATAATCGAAATTGGAGTGCCATGCAACCTGGCTATTTCCTTGATATACAACTGAGCATATTGTTCTGTCGCGTTGGTAGCCTTAACAAGTAAGAAGTGAGCTGATTTTGTGAGTCGATCCACAATCACCCAAATTGAGTCAAACTTGCGAGGTGTGCGAGGTAGTCTTACCACAAAGTCCATATTGATCATCTCCCACTTTCACATCGGAATTTTTATGTTTTGTACCAACCCACCGGGCCTTTAGTGTTTGGCCTTCACTTGCTGACAATTTGGACATCTTGCCACAAAGTCCGCTACATTCCTCTTCATATAATTCCACCAGTAGACTTCCTTATGATCATGATACATCTTTGTAGAGCCTGGGTGCACAGAATACCTAGAAGTGTGAGCCTCGATCGTGATTCTTTCCCAGAGACCGTCTACGTTTGGAACACATAATCGCCCTTGGTACCTTCGTGTACCATCATCCATACTAAGAGAAAAAACCATGGTCTTATGTTTATGAATCCCCTCCTTCAATTGTACCAACAATGGATCGTCGTATTGCTTCTCCTTGACATCCACAACAAGCGATGATTCAACCCTATTTTGCACAAGCACCACTCCTTCACTAGAATCTGCAAAGCGAACTCCACAAACCCATATGTACCCTCTGGTAGAGTCAACATCGGAGTCGTAGTCAATCTTGATTTTAACTATTGGAAGCTCCTTTCACAAGAATCTGACCATTGGAACTTAATCGCCTTCTACGTCAATTTAGTCAACGGAGAGGCAAGAGTAGAGAACCCCTCCACAAATTTCCCGTAATATCCAGCTAAGCCCAAGAAACTACGAATCTCTATTGAGGTTATAGGTCTAGGCCAATTATTCACTGCTGAAATCTTCTGAGGGTCAACCTTAATTCGTTTTCTAGAGACAACATGACCCAAGAATGTGACAAATTCAAGCCAAAATTCACATTTCGAAAACATCGCATACAACTGGTGCTGATACAAAGTCTGCAAAACTGCCCTGAGATGATCGGCATGGTCCTCTCAACTTCGTGAATATACCAGAATATCATCAACGAATACTATCACAAAGGAAATAAAAAAAGGCTTGAAGACTAGATTCATAAGATCCATGAAAGCTGCCGGGGAATTTGTTAGCCCAGAAGACAATACCAGGAATTCAAAGTGCTCATACCGGGTCCTAAAAGCTTTTTTCGGAATACCCTGCTCCCTGATCTTTAATTGGTGATACACGGATCTTAAATCAATTATGGAGAAGTACTTAGAACCCTGCAATTGATCAAACATGTCATCTATCCTTGGCAGTGGGTACTTATTCTTGATTGTGACCTTGTTGATCTGTCAATTGTCGATACACATTCTCAGTGACCCACCCTTCTTCCTTACAAAGAGGATCGATGCGCTCCAAGGCGACACACTCGGCCTGATGAAACCCTTCTCTAACAAATCCTTCAATTATTCCTTTAGCTCTTTCAATTCTGTCGGTGCCATTCTGTAGGGTGGAATGGATATAGGCTGCATTCTTGGCATCACATCAATCCAAAAATACGTAAACTCAAAACATAGGCCGAATGGATGGGCCGCGACGGGCACCTGGTACCTTACTCAACCGAGTACCAACGTACCGTATCTTTATTATTACTTCATCATATACACGTAACATACGGGCCTAATAGGCCAACATGATCATTTATAAACTCAAAACATAGGCTGACAAGGTCATACAAGTATTCGTATATATGACATCTACCTACAAGCCTCTAAGAGTACATAAGATTCATATAGGTCGGGACTGAGTCCCGCCATACCAATTAATACATGTCCTAATTATACTAATCACATAAGTAACTCCGGAGCAAATGGAGCGCACCAACATCTTCCGCTGAGTAGATAGCCTACTTGGAGGACTCTTGACCTGTCTATCGGAACCTACGAGCATGAAAGGCAGCGTCCCCAGGCAAAAGGGATGTCAGTACAAACAATGTACCGAGTATGTAAGGAATGAAAATCAGTGAATAATAGACATGGGAGAAACATGAAGTAAAAGACTCGACATGTAAGTCTGAATAACTCTGTAAATCATGAAATACTCATAATGTCATGCATATACATATGAATGTCATGACGTGCATAGGTACATGTGTTCATAACATCATCAAGCCTCTGAGGGCATCCTATCATATCATCTCGGCCACTGTGGGCAAAATCATCAACGTATACCAGTTGATCAGGTGGTGGTGCGTATATAACATCGTAACTTTTTTCCATATCCCATATATATATATATATGTAATCTTTTTACATATCCCATATACATATAATATACATATATACGCGTATATAACGCCATCTGGTCATGGGTCAATGTACATGTATAAATGAATGAAATGCATATGAAATATGTCAATAAAAGCTCTCAGAACGTAATAAGACCATTATGCCTTTGATTAAAGTCATGAAATAAACTTTATCAATTTACGTATTTTCTGAGACCCATGAACAGATGATAAAATAATATGACACATGGGGAATCAAGAACATAAGCATCTCTAGTATTTCTATGAATAGAGTCATTTATGAAAGTTGTGCATTTGCTCGTTTCGTTCGTGTCGTATAGATCATGCCAAAAAGAAATAAGGGATAGGCTTAACATACCTGGAGTAAGAAAAAATCCGTGTGATATTATTGAGAAGGATTACACCGTACTCCCTTAGAATCGAAAAATCCTGTTGCTATTATAATATGGAGTGATTATCGTCCTTGGCTTTGTATTCTGTATAATTTGTTTGCCGAATGAACTTTGGTATTCCTTCAAGATAAGAGTTCTTTGCATTTGCATAACCCAATTACGAAATGGGTTCTTGATATTCATTCAAGATAAAAGTTCTTTGCATTTGGCATTTTGTATCACCCACTTTCCAAATGAATTTTGTATTAATTCAAGGCAAGTGTAGGATAAGTATTAAGCCTTCTCTTTCCATGTGTTATCTTAATAGATTGCCCAAAGTCAAGTCATCTCCAATCCTCCTCTACTTGCTGCCACGTAGGGGGGCTTTGTCCCCACTTACAATTATCCACAAATCCTTAATTACATGGTTAATCTCCCATGAAACAAATAATTAACTAATTACCCATATAATTAAGAATTATCTGAAATTACTTAAAATACTACTTATTTTTAATACACCCTTATACATCATACTATTATGGTCATATGGTACCTTGTATGGCACTAGTCCATAAATACCGGGTATTTTAGCTCGGGCCATATTTTATCCCAAAATGTCAAACTTCGACGAAATTCATTTTCTTCGATTTGCTTACCCTCTCACCTTAACGAATTTACTCATCACTTTTTCGAAATAGCATAATCCTTATAATCCCAAAATAATCTCATTCCCGGACTTACGTCGATTAACTTACGATGAAACTTTAATATATCAAAATGCAGGATGTAACATCTCATTCCCGAGTTTTCATCAATTCACTTATGGCATATTTTCATGTACGAAAACATAGGGTGTAACATTATCCCCCCCCTTTAGAATATTCGTCCTCGAATGTTGACTGATGCACTTATGATTCTCATAACCCATAGCTCTTGCGAATACTTTAATACTCCTCTTGCTATTTAGACAACTGTTCTTTGAATAAATCCAAAGGCCAGTGCATTCCCCCCTTTAGGCTTCTTTCTCGCACCGCGGTCTGTGGTCGGAATTCTTTAAATCTTGTAACTCTTTCTACCTTTCGTCATGCAGCCTGTACGACTTTTTCCTTGTATGTGCACCTATGCGACTCTTCTCTTCTCTTTCCTCCAGCTTTTAGCCAATCTCTAGGCCTCACTTGGCAAACATATACAGAGCTTGATAAAATGTCCCTCTAGTCATCTGTAGGTATACTGAAGTTCTTTTCTTGGTACTTTGCCGAACTTACGAATATTGTTATACCTTATTTCATTGATATGCTTATCCATTCGTATGACTTTACTGCATCTAGGTAGGTCATACTATACCATAACTCTTACTTCGATTTATCGTTACTGAGGTTTGCTATTGAACTCCAGGTTACTTTCGTTACTTATCCCATATGTATAAATCTAAGTCCTTTAATGATTCCTCGTTACTTGTTCATCTTAAGAACGACGGCCCAACCTCACCTCATACTTTGTGACTTTTGTCCATCCATTGTTGATTCACCTTAATATTGATCTATCATCTACCACTGATAACTTGATCTCTTATGTAACATTGCTGTTAGGGCTCATGTCTCATCAAGGACATCTGGAGTAATTAGATTTCTCTTCCATCCCCATATGACTCACCTTACATGGGTATTTTAATCCTATACAATTCATGAAATCCTCTTCAAGTCATTACTCAATCGAAGGTCCAAATGTCATCCTTTATCTATCATAATTACACCTTTATTCTACTACCGGGGCAGCATTCCATCTCTTCTAAATGCCATTAGTCTTGGACTTCTTTGAGTTCATTCAGGCTATACTGAGCTTTCTATAACTTAGAGAAATCATCATCTCTCTTGTTTTCATGGGCTTAATCCTGAGGACTTATCCATTCTCGCCACCTTCTCCCTCGCCCTTTCTTATCCTTACTCCTGTCTTCCTAAAACCTTGTTGCTTTACCATACTTTAGCTTGCGACCTACACATATCTATTTATACTACTCGCAGCCTTTCTTCAACTTTCTTGCATCATAGGTTTCCTTATGTCATCCTGGAACATCAGGCGAGACATCACATCGCCTCTAACTCTTCTTTACACTCTTAATTAAACTTCTTGATACCTAGAAACCATAGGCTGGAAAATATGCCACTGACGACGCTGCTATCATTCCTGGATATTGAATCACCGCGCTTCTAGCCTTCTATCCTAAGTATGGACTATTCTCAACCTTCTGCTTTTGAGTATCTCGTATGTTGTTCACCTTTACCTTACTTACCTTAAAGTATCACATCACATCTTCTATCTATTTCATGACCTCCCCTCCACATAGGTATAATTCACATCCACATTTTGAACTTTTATTATAATACATGCACCTCCTTACACAATCTCGTGAGAGCTTCATACTAACTTCTTATGAGGTTGGGACACTTCTAACTGGCTTTATCGTAGAGCCATTATAGAATATGGTTGTTGTACTATTTCTCTTGTAGCTCTGATATTAAGAGTGATTCCGCAATGTTCTCAATCACTATTTTTATAATTTTCTAGGTCCAATAATCAGACTCCTGACTTATTTAGTTGATGTAACTCTTTAGTTTTCTCTCCCTTCTGATCAGCCTTTATGTAGGCTTAAGCTATCTTCCGATCTGCAACTCCTGATATTAGCTATTACTTTAGCCTTTCATGGGCTTTATGGAATATCCATGACACAATCTTCTAACAATTCAATCCTTTGTCTATGCCCTGGGCTCGATTCTTTCTTTTAACTTATACCGGAATCTTCTACGGCTGTATGATTGTCAACATATATGTTGCATGGATAATACTCTGAACTCTTAAGTGCATTCATAACGTAACTAACTCTTGATTATTGATCGAATAATTCCTTCCGTTCCTTGCCTATAATTATCCATAGTTACTTACCTCCATGCCCTTATGCTTGTAGTTTTGCTTTGAACTAATATTTTGGCTGTCTTCCCAATGGCATTCTCTTTTATTCCCGTAACATTCATACGGTACCTTTAACTACCCCGACTCCTATATGAATATATATCAAGGATTACAATGACATTACTACGAGGCTGAATTCACTATATTTGGCTTTACTATGTTTATCTTGCATGATCTGTTGATTCGTCTGTAACCACTTATCTAGCCATAACTAGGCTCTTCCTGAATCAACTGCTAACTACTCGTTGGCCCATTCTCATATCAATATTCCATGTAATCTTTCCTGCGTTATTCCTTTTATCTTAACTTACCTCTCACATTAGCTCCTTATTTATAAAAAACATCCCGAGCAGGAACCCTTACTTTCTTTCCTTGATGTCGTGCTTGCATGATGTTTAGGAATCGTAGCATCTCTGTAGGATTCGGATAGGTGCAATCTCATTCCTTTCTCATTTTTATTGCATTCTTCCTTTACCATTCCATAGTTACTAGTAACACTTAATCCTGACTCAATACCATATCACTCCATATTCCCCCCCTTAGGGGAGTACTACGAGTTGGAGATACGATGACCTACTTATAGATGTTTTACCTCTTCATCTTTGGTGTCCTTTCACATCATCGGTGACCCTTACTCGCCTTGCGGTAATCCTTCTGTACCAAGGATAACAAAATTTCCTTACTCGTGAAGGTGATACTTAGTGTAACTGGCACATACAGTCCTTTAAGCTTAACTTTGCTTACAATGCTTGCTTTAGGGAAGTGTCTTCCTGAATGACCATTCTCTGAATTTTTCATGAATGTTCATTATGTTATCGCTGAACGAAATCTGAAATTCTCATGATGTCGACCATTATCGAATCATTCAGTCCCTAATTCATATTTAGTTTATCTTGTTCACCAATCCATACTGATTTCTTATTAATCTGGGGTCTAATTTTTCCTTTCGGTAATCGCGTTGAAGTCACGAACTTATTTCTCGAAATGAGGATATGACTTTATGGCCTATACTCTTTTGTTGTCTCAACGTCTGTCACCTCTCGTCCTTTCCTTCACTTGACTATAGACTCTGTAATATTGTCATCTTTTTTATCTACTGCTGGCATCCATGTATCACATCTTACTCATAATATTTCATTAACTCTCTTCTTATTTCCCTGCTAACATTTATGTCTATCACTTTATTCTGAAAATTCCAACAAGACATTCTTTTGCTTTTAGCTCCCCTTGCTCTATCCCCTGGCTCTTCGGGTTGCCTAACATTCCTGTTCTACTAGGGATGGGAGCCACACTAAGGTAATATTTATCCCTTCCAAGCTTTCCATGCCTATCTTCTGATTTTTTTTTTCATGATAATATTCACATCTAATTGTAATATTTTAGAGTGCACCATCTGGGTGCCTCATAAGGAGATCTATTAGCACCTTTGTAATATCCTTTGGAAATGTCAGCTAACGCTAACAATCTATCCACCATTTTGGATTACCCTAACCCCAGCTAGATCCTGATATCTTGCCTTCTCTTATACTACTTCTGTTAGCCCCCATAGGACATAAATGAGATGGGTGTGGTCAATTGTACATACCTCTGTTATTGTTGAATGTAACTCCAAAGACTTATATTCCTCTGCGATAATCTTCATTGGCTGGGTAGCTCATACCCCTTTTCATCTTGCTTCTTTTACTTGGTGAAACTTGTGTCTACCTTCCGATTCTCTTATTCCTTTTCACCGTAAGAGTGGATAGGCATTCTTGGCTTAGGGATCCTTATCAAGAAGCTTACACATCTTAGTATACACATGATCTGCTGAATGCCTCGTATTTATTCATCATAAGCATGATGCAAAGATTGAGTTCCTCTGACTCAACTCTTCCACATCTATATCTCTTACCAAGCGTCTTTCTGGATGTAGGTATCGTTGTATTATGAATAAGATAGAGTTTAGGAAATTGAGTTCTTACAACTGAGCTCTACCACACGATCTAGAGTAAGAAGAAAGAGTGACAGTCATAAATGCCCTGTAGCCTCCTACTTATAAGTGTGGTGCATGACACACCCATAAACAAGACTCTACTAAACATGGCTTGTAGACTCCATAGGACAAAACTGCTCTGATACCACTTTTGTCACGACCCAAACCGATGGGCCGCGACAGGCACCCGGTACCTTACTCAACCGAGTACCAACGTACCGTATCTCTATTATTACATCATTCAATACACGTAACATACGGGCCTAATAGGCCAACATGATCATTTATAAACTCAAAACATAGGCCGACAAGGCTATACAAGTATTCGTATACATGACATCTGTCTAATAAGCCTCTAAGAGTACATAAGTTTCATAAAGGTCGGGACTGAGCCCCGCTATACCAATCAATACATGTCCTAATTATACTGACCACATAAGCAACTTCGAAGCAAATGGAGCGCACCAACATCTTCCGTTGAGCTGATAGCCTACTTGGAGGACTCTCGACCTGTCTATTAGGACTTGCGGGCATGAAACGTAGCGTCCCCAGGCAAAAGGGATGTCAATACAAATAATGTACCGAGTATGTAAGGAATGAAAATTAGTAAATAATAGATATGGGAGAAACATGGAGTAAAAGACTCGACGTGTAAGTCTGAATAACTCTGTAAATCATGAAATACTCATAGTGTCATGCATATGCGTATGAATGTCATGTCGTGCATAGGTACATGTGTTCATAACATCATCAAGCCTCTGAGGGCATCCCATCATATCATCTCGGCCACTGTGGGAAAAATCATCAACGTATACCAGCTGATCAGGTGGTGGTGCGTATATAACGTCGTAACCTTTTTTCATATCCCATATACATATAATATACATATATATATACGTGTATATAATACCATCTGGTCATTGGTCAATGTACATGTATGAATGAATGAAATGCATATGAAATATGTCAATAAAATTTCTTGGAACGTAATAGGACCATTATGCCTTTGATTAAAGTCATGAAATAAACTTTATCAATTTACGTATTTTCTAAGACCCATGAACAGATGATAAAATAATATAATACATGGGGAATCAAGAACATAAGCATCTCTAGTATTTCTATGAATAGAGTCATTTATGGAAGTTGTGCATTTGCTCGTATCGTTCGTGTCGTATAGATCATGCCAAAAAGAAAGAAGGGATAGGCTTAACATACCTGGAGTAGGAAAAAATCTGTGTGATATTCTTGAGAAGGATTACACGGTACTCCCTTAGAATCGAAAAATCCCGTTGCTATTATAATATGGAGTGACGATCGTCCTTGGCTTTGTATTCTATATAATTCGTTTGCCGAATGAACTTTGGTATTCCTTCAAGATAAGAGTTCTTTGCATTTTCATAACCCACTTACGAAATGGGTTCTTGATATTCATTCAAGATAAAATTTCTTTGCATTTGGAATTTTGTATCACCCACTTTCCAAATGAATTTTGTATTTGTTCAAGGCAAGTGTAGGGATAAGTATTAAGCCTTCTCTTTCCATGTGTTATCTTAATAAATTGCCCAAAGTCAAGTCATCTCCAATCCTCCTCTACTTGCTGCCACGTGGGGGGCTTTGTCCCCACCTACAATTATCCACAAATCCTTAATTACATGGTTAATTTTCCATTAAACCAATAATTAACCAATTACCCGTGTAATTAAGAATTATCTCAAATTACTTAAAATACTACTTATTTTTAATACACCCTTATACATCATACTATTATGGTCATATGGTACCTTGTATGGCACTAGTCCATAAATATCGGGTATTTTAGCTCGGGCCATATTTTATTCCAAAATATCAAACTTCGACGAAATTTATTTTTTTCGATTTGCTTACCCTCTCACCTTCACGAATTTACTCATCACTTTTTCGAAATAGCATAATGCTTATAATCCCAAAATAATCTCATTCCCGGACTTACGTCGATTAACTTACGATGAAACTTTAATATATGAAAATGCAGGATGTAGCATCTCATTCCCAAGTTTTCATCAATTCACTTATGGCATATTTTCACGTACAAAAATATGGGGTGTAACAGGGTCCTCCCGAACTCTACCTCGGCGCCATGAAACCTCGAGTTTTAGGTGAAATTTTACGGGTACTTAAAGTGAAACCCTAAGAGCCTTAATGGCACTATAAAAGGGGGTCTTTAATGTTCTCATCAATCACCACCTAACATCTAGACAACCTAACCTCATCTACCACAACCTAGAATCACCAACTAGACTAAAGAAACAATCATCTAAGAGCAATTCTGAGATTTCGAAACCTAGGGTTTCTTGTGGATTTCCTTTTTTACATTTTTTAGTACTTTCGCTGCTTTGAGCTTGAAGCTTTGGGGGTCTTAGGCAATTAATAAGGATCCTTGTTTGGTTTTCTGCCCTCGAAAAGATTAGTATACCTCTAACTCTTCTCTTTTGATCATCTTATTAGAATGCTATGAATATGCTCGTTGTCTCTATTAATTATAGTTGTTTGTGATATTATCATTGATATACAAAATATTATCCCATGTTCGTAATAAGGTGCTATTGGTCTGTGATCTTTTGTCATATTTCTGAATATCCTCAAATTGATATCGACTATGCTTGTTATATGACTGTAACAACCCTTTTTTCTAAACCCTAGTAGTCTTCATGATTAAGTTCCTTTAACATGCTTGAATGACTTCCATGTGTGTCTAAACTTCAGAGTTTTTTCTGCAAATAATCCTACTATGACCTTTATTAATATTTATCTCTATACATTGCTTTACTGCATTCTTGCAGTTGAGATTATTTTTTGATAATTCTAATTAGGACAAGACTTGAAAGTTCTTAGTTTAATCTCTAACTACTTGACTAAAGCATAAAGAGTCTAAGTGTCTTTACTCTCCCTCTCAATCAATGCCTGCTGATTATGGGAATAGCTTCTGAGTTGTTATTATGACCATCTTGTGTTTATTTCTATCTAATGATTATACATATGTGAAACAATGTTGTTAGGATGAATTATTATGAACTTCAGTAACCCCTTTGCCTATATTTTATTGTTATCAAGCAGTCTTTCACAAAACAAACCTAGTTATAACAGTCTTCAAGTTTGACAAAACTATCTCATGTTTAGGTAAATCCTTTAGTTACATATTTAAGTCAAAACATATTTGGTATTTTGCTTTCCTGTCATTAATCGCTTTTTGCTACTGCTGGCTTTGTGAATATTACATGCAATTATCATTAAGCTACCTTCCATAAAAGATGGACCTAGTTATTCTTGTTATATTTAAGAGATAATTTTTAGCTGAGTGTGATTATTGCATATCTAGACACCGATTTAAGCTATACACCTAGGTTAAACTTGTTTTTGGTATAACACTTCCCCTCATATGTAACCCCTCTCCCTTCATGACATGTTTAATTTGATTTTGTAATATGCAAAGCTCCCCTCTCTGCATAAGATTACAACCTCACCTGAAGTGTCTATGTAAAACTGACTGAATGTTGTATGTTCCCCAGTTTGGCTTCCTAATCCCATGCTTTGTTTGAACTACACTCAGTCATCTCCTTATTGTTAATCTGGATTTAATCTGATCCTTAAACATAGAGAGAAGTCCTTGTTTGATACTACCTAAGCATAATGGTTTGTTTAAGATTAGTGTTGTTATGAGAAGGATTCTGTCAAAACATCTTTAGGAACTCCATGTTGAATCGATAACATATGATCTTACTAAGAACCCTGATCATATTTCTACTACTTCTAATAATGCTTGAGAAGTTGTTTGGTATGATTGTTTGATTGAATCCTCATTTATGTTTTCTAAGAAACCTAAGTAGTATGGTCAGTCTATGCATGTGCTAAGGGTTGTACTTAAGATAATCAACTCACAATTAGTCTGCCAGGGCAGGAACATCTGTATTGTTGTCTATATGAATTATGTATTCCTTACCTTCACTTTGAATGTATTTCCCTAGTGTTTGGCATTTAAAACTATGTTATAATGTTTTTGTTCCTCTCTTATGTGTGCTCGAAGTTCTGACTTTCAGATCTACCTAGCATGTGGATTGTTCATTTGTGTTAAAAAGGAATGTAGAATTGTTTGTGTGCCCTTGTGTTATTCTATTAGGAAAAGTATACTTTTGTAGTAAGGGGTACTATAGCATTTAGTTTACATTGGAAGGGCCTCATTGGCATTTAAACCCATAGAGAAAAATAAGTCGTTAGTGGTTAGGGATATTTGGGAGTGGAGTTTAACTCAAGGTTGGGCTGCTCTCCCCGGCACAAGCATTTTCCTGGGCCTTGAGTCCCTTGGGAACTTTAAAGTTTTAGGGAATTCAAAGGGAGCATCGACCTTGAGTAGAACTTTCTCCTTAGCCTCTAATTCATTGACACTTTTGTTCTTTAGGGGGTTTTGTGTTTAATGACAACAAAAGGTTTTCAATGTAAATTATTTGCCACGTATGACCACTACATTAATCACCCTTTCCCTCCATGACATGGCTAACTTGGTTACAAAACATGTAAAATTCCCCTGTATGTATAAGATCACAACCCCACTTGAAATGTCTATGTATAACTGATTAAATATGGCGCATGTATCTAATGATTTTCTCTTTTCTTTTGGACATGTACATCCATTTGGGCCTACTAAGTTCCTAAGAAACTCAAGCCCAATCCCAACCTTGTTGCATTTTTCTGGAGAGTCCAAATCATTTGTAGCAATATCTCTTTACTGCTGGGCCTGCCTTCTCGAGACCTAACTACCAGAGTCTAATCCTCTTTTCCTCAATTTCTTTTGTTATTATCTATTGCTTCGTTAATCTATTATTGCTTCATTACCTTTTATCTACTGCCTTGTCGTATTGTCGCATCTTTGTTGTCATGTATATAACACTCATATATTAGATTACATACTTTATTTTCATGGTTTTATATCATATGAAACATAGGCAAGCTTTAAACAATATAGGATTTAAAAGAATTAGCTAAGTAATTAATCCTCATTTCGTTAACTATAATCTGCTCATATCATCACTATGTTCTCACTCACCTTCCCTTTTCTTAAAAGATTTTGAAGACCAGAACTTAGTAAAAACAATATCCTCATTTTCGAAAAAGAAATCAGATCTGAATCGCAAGCTTTACAATCAAAGGGCAAATCAGAATTTTGCAAAAAATGAAGAACTGTCGCCTTAAAGAATTTTTAACAAAATGATCTTTCTTTAAATCTTCAAATCAAGGTATATCTTACGCTCACTTTTACAAACACCTCTTAGAATTACACTCATCCCCTAAACCAAGTGTTTTCATGACTTAACCTCTTTTCACAAGCTTTATAAAAATATAAATCACTTACATACATATTTCAAAATTCTTTCAACTCACATCCTTTTAATGGTCTCACGTTCCTTTTATTAATATCATGCTTTCCCTTTTATATAAAGTAAGCCATATTCTTTAATAGTAAACACGTATAGTATAAATAACTGATCCCTTAAAGTTAGTCGAAGTCCTATGGAGCTACCTTAGATAGATTTTAAGTGGTACCTAACACCTTCCCCTTAGAAGAACAAGAATCTTTACCCATAATCTCACCGGTTAGCGGAACTATAAAGAACATGACTTAGTAATTAAATAGGTACCCTAGTATACCTTTAAATATTAGGTGACCACCCTCTTTCATCAACAATAGAGAAACTACAAGTTGGATCTTATTTTGTCCAGTATAAAATAGGGTGCAACAATATACGCCGTCAAAATAATTGTTTCCATACTTTCTCGTATTTCATGAATTATCTTATTCCATGCCTTAACTATTACATACTTTAATTGCGTTATATGCCGTAATTTGATACTTGTCATTAATTATTCTTGTATTGAATTGTTTGTCCCCTCCATGACTAAGTGGTTAATTGCTACTTACCTTAATTGTTTTACTTGCACACCTTAATTGTCGCATACTTGACTTGTCTTGTTGCTTTTTTATTATTTGTAGCACTCCTTTGATTAGTACGAGATTCCTTTTATTGATTTGCGATCATATTCTTTAATTGTAGAGATTCTTGTAATTGAGCTATTGGATTGGTTACATTTATTGAAATTGTTTATGAATCGGATTGCACGCCGCAACGGTTGTGATACGGTGAAATAAGGGAGGATTATGATATTGATTCTGATGATATGGTGGGATCGGGTTGCACGCCGCAATAAATTTTATATGTGATTTTGATATTGATAAATGATGTTATGGTGGAATAAGGGAGGATTGTGTGTGTACGGTGGGATCGGGTTGCGCGCCGCAATGAGTTGTGTATGTTTTATTCATTGTTGTTACAGTGTTGGTTTCCAGCTTTCTTATATGAAATTATGAAATCGGTTATTCAAGGTTCTCTAATTGCGATGATTGAGCTCATTTTCATAAATTAGCTACCTTACTTTCATTTCCTGTTTTTCCTCCCCTATTGTTATTATTATTACTGTGTACATGTTATTGTAAGTGATCTGTCTTAGCTTCGTCACTACTTTTTGAGGTTAGGCTCGGCACTTAAAGAGTACATGGGGTCGGTTTTACTCATACTACACTCTGCATTTCTTGTGCAGATTTCGGAGTGGGTCCCAGCGGCGTCCAGTAGATTTTGCTCGGATTCAGTGCTTGACGGAGACTTGAGGTATAGCTGTACAGCGTTCGAAGCCCTGAAGTCCCCTTCTACATTACCTTAGCTATTTATTTTGATTTAGACAGTTATGCTTTCATTCAGACAATTATTTGTAGTACTCTAGACGCTCGTGTATTCGTGACACCAGTTCTGAAATTTGTATTTGGATATCGGTGTTTGTCAGTTTTATCTACTTTATATCAATTTATTCAGCTTATTGGTTTTTATTTGATTTGAATTATTAAAAAAGGTTAATAACTACATCTAACATTGTCTTATCTAGCAAGCAAAATGTTAGGCGCCATCATGGTCCCGAGGGTGGGAATTTCGGGTCGTGACAGAGAATAGAAAAGAGAATGAGAATAAAAGAAAGCTTGATTGCATTAACGAAAGCTATTACAGAAAGGCAACACGGTGTTGAGGGGGAGAGACACCAATACAGAGAATTGTTTACTTGCTTAAAAGTTTGATTGCTTGATCCCCCTTAATAATGCTTAAAAAACTAAACCAAAGTTACAGGACTTGATATAACTAAGCTAGAGAGACATAATGAAAATACAGGAAGTAAAACTACTCTATATTTACAATAAAAAAAGTACATTGATTCCTATAAGGTAGAAGCAAGTTTGTTGGCGGCAACCTTGTCTTTAGTATCAGAGTCTGTGCACGTTATTGGCATATGCTTGCGGCCGGGTACTGGCAAGGGCTATCGATGGGGCGACATAGGCACAGGCGTGCTTGTCACTTGGCGCAGCCAAGACCACAGGGCCATCTATGGCGCTAGGCATTGGGAGGCTTGTCGGGACACCACGGGGCGCGTCCAAGGGGTCATGGGGCATGGCTGGAAAGCTTCCCATAACATTCTCCCCCACCTGAGTTGGCGACGTCTTCGGCGCCTTACTTGCAAGATAATCATTGATCAGGATCTTGTAGGCTTTGTGGTTTGTTCCCCTCTCCCAAGCATTCTCCTCTGTATCATATCCCTGCCATTTCACCAAGAACATTTTATGATCTTTCCATGAAGCATGAATCACTCGATCATCGAGAATAGCTTGTGCATGCCTTTTTCTGGTTGAATTAGGGCCTTGAATACTGGGTATTGTAAGTTGGCTCCGCGAAGGATCCTCTATATCTTTCCAAAAAGATTTCAGAATGATGATATGGAAGACTGGATGAAACTTCCACCGAGCTGTGGTATCCACCCGGTATGCAACTTTCCCAATGCGCTTCTCAATGTACAAGGGTCTAATGTACTTTTACAATAGGCGAGGGTCATGGACCCCTGCAAATAAGTATCGCTTTGGGATTTTCACCATCACTTTGACTCCTACTTGATATTCAACATAGCGATGATTTTTATTAGCATGCGTTTTCATCTGTTGTTGGGCTTTGACAAGTTAGCTCTGCGCTATCTCCAAATTTTTCTTCCATTCATTCGAGAAGCTAGTAGCTCGAGGAGATTACGACATGTTTGGGATATTCACAGTGTGTAGGAGTAGCGGTTGTTGTACGGTAATAATTTCAAAAACGATTATGTTTGTACTAGAGCACTTTTGTGAATTGAAACACAATTGAGTAGCATTCATAAGCTTCACCCAATTCTTCTGCGATCCGGTAACAAAATGGTGGAGGTATTCCTCCAGCATGCCATTGAACCACTCCATCTGGCCATCCAATTGAGGATGGAAACTTGAACTGTGGCTCAACTTGGACCTGAGGCACTTAAAGAGCTGAGTCCAAAAGTTGCTAGTGAAGCGAGAGTCGCGATCACTAACGATGTCTTTCGGCAGGCCTTAATATTTGACAACATCAGAGAAGAAGAGTTGAGTTGTATCTTCTGCTGATATATATGTTGGGGCTGGTATAAATGTAGCGTATTTAGAAAATCGATCTACCACAACCAAGATAGTTGTAAGATCTCCGATCTTGGGAAATCCGGTGATGAAATCCAATGACACGCTTTCCAAAGGTCTCTTTGGAACAGGAAATGGCTGCAAAATCCTGATTGTGTCAAGCGGTCCGACTTGTTTTTCTGGCATACTAAGCAAGGCTTCACATACTGAGCAACATCATCAGTCATTTGAGGACAATAAAAAGCACGGCGCAACAATGCCATAGTGCGTTCTTCAACTGGGTGGTCGGCCCACAAAGTATCATGGAATTCCATCAAAAGAATCCTTCGCAGATCTTCTCCTTTAGGATTATAAAGTCGGTTCCCTTTCACCTTCAGGAACCCATCTTCCATGTAGAACTAGCAAGTCTTGCCATGTCCTACCAAATCGACCAAAAGAATATGCATCAGGATCCCTGGTGAGTAGATCCCGTATCTGATCTTTTATAGTGGTGGCCACTTTGCTCCCCCTTAAGATGGAGAGTAGGCACACCGATGCTACGTCAGCCCTCCAACTAAGCGCATCAGTAACTTGGTTGGTCTTCCCACTTTGGTACTCTAGGTTGAAGTGAAATTCCGCTAGGAGTTCCTGTCACCTAGCCTATCGGCCATTCAGCATTACCTGGGTTATGAAATGACTAACAGTTGTGTTGTCTGCCTTAATCACGAACAAGGTTCCCAATAGATAGTGCCTCCAAAGGCGTAAACAGTTGTCGACAACTAATAATTCTTTTTCGTGGGCAGTGTAGCGTCGTTTTACATTCTTCAACTTCCGGATCTCATACGCAATTGGATGCCCCTCTTGTAGCAAGACTCCGCCCAGAGCATAGTTAGAGGCATCTGTTTGTACTTCGAATGGCTTGGCCAAATTAGGAAGGGCCAAGACGGGGCTACTAGACATAGCCGCTTTCAATGCGTTGAAGGCCTCCGCTCGCCTGGGACCCCAATCCCAAAGCGTGACTTTCTTTATAAGTTCTGTCAATGGCACTTCAATGAGAGAGAAATTTTCACAAATCATCAAAAGAAATTGTACAGGAGAAGGAACGCCCTCAAGGCGTGGATATCCTTAGGCAGCGTCCAATCTATGACAGCCTGAATCTTTTGTTGGTCCATCTTGGTTCGCCCTTCCTTGATGACATATAAGAGGAAGTCAATCTGTTTTTGGACGAAGGATCACTTGGATAGCTTCACATATAATTCATGCTCCCGCAGTCGGGCTAGGACCTTCCTCATGTGCTCTAGATGTTCCTCCAATGTTTTTTATATACCACAATATTGTCCAAGTAGAACACTACGAATTCATCAATGTACTCTCGGAAGACTTGGTTCATCGGATTTCAAAATATGGTTGTAGCATTAGTTAAACCGAATGGCATGAACAGGAAGTAGTACGACCCATATCTTGTCACACAGGTCGTCTTGTGTTCATCTCCCTCAACAATCCGGACTTGCCAGTAACGTGTCTTCGGGTCTATTTTGGTGAACATTGCAGCACCACCCAGTCGATCATACAAGTCTGCCATGAGCAAGATAAAGTACTTGTTCTTCACAGTGATTTTATTTTGGGTTCGATAATTTACAAAGAGTCGTAGGGTGCCATCTTGTTTCTTTTGGAACAGCTAGGGGACTTGGAGGGCATAATGATCCCCGTGTTCAGCATTTTTGTCAACTGTCTCCGAAGCTCGGAAAGTTCGGGTTGTGACATTCTGTAAGGAGCCTGTGGCATAACGTCTTCAAACTCCTTTAGCAGCTCCTTCATGGGTGCAGGAATGGGATCCAAAGAGCGTTCAATATCTTCAATACAGAGGGTAGCCAGGAACGTAGGTTCATGTCTTTTGACTCCCTTCTTCAACTGCTAGGCCGAGATGTTCTCCGCGGCCATCTTTTTGGTTGTGCATGGGATAATGCAGGGCTTGGACCCATTTGCTCCCATCATCAGTAGCATATCTGCATATGGTATAGGAATGGTGTTGGTTTGCCTCATGAATTCCAATCCAACTATCTGCTCGAAGTCATCTATTATCACCACACGCAAGTTGAATTTTCCTTCATAAAGACCAAGCTTCGCTGGCATTCCTTTGGCTATTTCACCCACTGGCTGAGGTGGTGAGTTGATAGTCTTGACATGACCTCTACCTTTTTCCCATAACTAGTCCAAGGCGCTCTACCTGAGTTGAGGCTAGCGCCCATGTCTACTATCGCCTCAATGGGCTTGCGATTAACTTTTATTTAGACGAACATCGGGGTCTTCTCTTGGTTAAGAGGAGGTCCCTCATCCGCCTTCATTTTCCCTATCCTGGTAGTTGGGCATGAGTCCTTCTTCTTATAGATGCCAGCACTGGTGCCCGCTAAGCCCTCAGAAATAGAACAAACTAGTGCGTTGAAGGCATCTATTGGTTCAGTCTGATCAGGATCATCTATGTCGTCATCCGTCCCATCATCAAAAGTTTGATGGGTGTTCATTTGTGCTTGTGGGCATTCATTGTTCCAATGTGGCCTGCCGCAATGACGACATCCTGAAGGGGGCTTCCTCCCTCGATCGTTATTGTGAGACGCAACACTATTGCTGCATGAGGAAGGAGTCTTAAATTTAGTTGCACTCCGATATCCCCCACTTCTACTAGGGCCACCATTGCTATGCTAGCCCTATTTGTATCCTCCTCGGACAAGCGGTTGAGGCCTATCCTTCTGAGCTTCCACTTGGTAATCCCCAAGGCATTCCATTGCTTGGATCGCCTTGGGTAAAGTATCTACCCTTTGTCTTTGTAGCTCCATACGGGTATAAGGTTTCAAACCTTCCAGGAATGTGAAGAGTTTATCTTTTTCCCCCATATCCCGTATGTTCAGCATGAGTGCGGAGAATTCTCGCACATAATCCCGGACTGACTTGGTCTGGCGGAGCTCCCAAAGTTTTCTCTGCGCATTGTACTCAATATTTTCGGGGAAGAACTGTAAGTGTATGGCTTCCTTCAAGTATACCCATGTCTCAAGAGTATCTTCAACTTCCCCGATAGCTTCGTATTTCACCCGCCACCAGAGTTTAGCATCGCCCTTAAGATACATAGCAGTAGTTGCTACCTTTTCTTCTTCTTCTAACTCCCCCACGGTATCAAAGTACTATTCGATGTCGAAGATGAAGTTCTCCACTTCCTTGGAATTTCGAGCTCCATTGTAGGATTTTGGCTCAGAATTCTTCAGCTTTTATGGCACATGGGCGAGGTTCACAGCACCCCTGATCTAGTTTCCGCCTCCTCGAAGTAGGCTTTGTAATACAACGTTGACATTATTGAGCTGGCTCGTCAAGTTGTCTATGGTTTATTGCATGGCAGTCACCTTGTCTGCCTCTTGTGCCCTATAGGCTAAATCCTCGGTCCGCTCATGTTAGAAGCCCTCGAATTTACTAAAAATTTGGTTGCCTTTGTGGCTGTCATTTGCTGGTCTCCTTCAGAGTCACGACTGATGTTTGCAATATCACATTTGTCCTGCCACATCCTGTGGTCTAGGTAGTCCAACCTTTGCATTAGGCTGATTTTTAGATCAGGCACCGTATTCAGGATAGGTTATAATAGGTTAACCATCTCTTCAAGGGCTGCAATGGGGTCTCCATGATTCACCATGGTCAGAAATGGTGGTAATGGCAATGTGTTTCCCCGTACAATGTCGAGCCTAGGTTCTGATACCAACTGTTACGTGACGCCTTCCTGAGATTTCTTGGAAGGGCGACATAAGGCAAATCAACCGATGTTCGTGCAGTTACTATTCGCCAACTGGGTTCCAGACTGTCAGTGTCGTACTGAAAAACCAATGTCAAGAGCAATTGAGAGAACAGAAAAGAGAATGAGAATGAAAGAAAGCTTGATTGCATTAATGAAAGCTATTACAGAAAGGCAACACGGTATCGAGGGGGAGAGACACCAATACAGAGAATTGTTTGCTTGCTTGAAAGTTTGATTGCTTGATTCCCCCTAATAATGCTTAAAAAAATAAACCAAAGTTGCAGGACTTGACATAACTAAACTAGAGAGGCATAATGGAAATACAAGAAGTAAAACTACTCTAAATTTACAATAAAAAGGACTTAGATTTCTACAAGGTAGAAGCAGGTCCATTGGTGGCAACCTTGTCTTTAGCATCAGAGTCTGCGCGCGCGGTACTGTTGGCATATGCCTGCGACTGGGCACTGGCGAAGGCTATCGATGGGGCGACATTGGCACAGGCGTGCTTGTCACTTGGCGCGGCCAAGACCACGGGGGCGTCCATGGCGCGGCCAAGACCACGGGGGCGTCTATGGCGCTAGGCATTGGGAGGCTTGCCAGGACACCATGGGGCGCGTCTAATGGGTCATGGGGCATGGCTAGAAAGCTGCCCATGACAGCTCTCATTTCTATATATATATATATATATATATGAAAAAAAATTACTGTAATTCATTTCTTCCCGTAGGCATCTAGGCGTAGTATCCAGCTATTTTGAGCGAATTTCTGTCACAAAAATAATTTAATCCAATAAAAAAACTTTAAAAGGTTATTTAATATAATTTTGAGCGAATTTCTGTCACAAAATAGGCATTAGTATCCTATTGTGAAGTTTCACATTATTTACGTCAAATATCCTGAGGTTTATATCTCAACGTTATGCTTCAAATTCCTGCCTTTTTAACATTTATTTTACTCACTGTAATATCATATCAACTTGGCCATTGCTGCCCACTTACAAGTAACTATCATGTGAGATTGGCGACTTGCAGACATGACGTGTTGCGGAAGTCAAATGTATATAGTGTGAATGAGTCATAACTACTATACCAAAAATTATGACAACCACTAAATAATAAACAAGACAATAAGACAACAATAAAAGAACACCAGAATTTACGAGGTTCGGCTAATTTTGCCTACTTTCTCGGACACAATCAATATTTTATTTTACTCCAAAATTACAAGTGAAATAATACTAAAGAGAGAAGATACAAATGCCTTAAGAAGAAAAAAAGGCAAATGAGAGGTGTGTTTAAATCCTAAACATTAGGCCTCCTTTTATATGGTGAAATTCCCATTCAAAATTGCCATCCACCGATGTGGGACTTTTGACAATTTCAACAAATCTCCACCTTGGCAAAATTCCACATCTTCAATTTTCTCTCAATAAAAAATTTTGGTTGTGTCTTCATCTTCAATCTTTAGTGTTCAACAATGTTGATCAAATCCAAACAATGTTGAAACTTGACCGCAGTCACCACTTTTGTCAGCATATCAGCAGGGTTCTCCGTAGTATGAATTTTCTTCACCGTGACTCCACCTTCTTCTATGATTTCTCGTACGAAATGATACCGAACATTAATGTGCTTCGTCCTTGCATGATAAACTTGGTTCTTCGCTAATTGAATATCACTTTGACTATCACAAAAAATTGTAATATTCTTTTGTTCAATACCAAGCTCCTTTAGCAACCCCTAAAGCCAAATTGCCTCCTTCACAGCCTCTGTAATAGCCATGTACTCTGCCTCTGTTGTAGACAAAGTAACTGTTGACTGCAAAGTAGACTTCCAACTAACTGGTGCCTTTGCAAAAGTAAACACATAACCAGTAGTTGACCTTCGTTTGTCCAGATCACCCGCAAAATCTGAGTCACAATATCCAACTACAGACCGATTGCCTTCCTGCTCAAAAACTAACCCAACATCTACAGTACTATGAATATACCGTAGAATCCATTTCACAGCTTGCCAATGCTCCTTTCCTGGATTATGCATATATCTGCTAATAACTCCAACGGCTTGTGAAATGTCAGGTCTCGTACAAACCATTGCATACATCAAGCTACCAACAACATTTGCGTATGGTACCCTTGACATATACTCCTGTTCAGTTTCATCCTTTGGCGACATAGTAGTACTTAGCTTAAAATGGGGAGCAAGTGGCGTACTAATTGGCTTAGTCTTCTTATCTATGCCAAAACGCTTATAGTACTCTCTTCAAATATTCTTTCTGAGATAAACAGAGTTTCTTTGAACGTCTATCTCTTATTATCTCCATGCCAAGAATTTTCTTTGCCTCACCCAGATCCTTCATCTCGAACTCCTCCTTCAGTTGAATCTTTAACTTATCAATTTCTTCCGAATTCTTGGAAGTTATCAACATATCATCAACATATAGGAGAAGATATACAAAGGAACCATCATTAAGTTTGCGCAAATACACACAATGATCGTATTTGCTTCTCTTATACCCTTGCCGCAACATAAACATGTCAAATCGCTTGTACCATTGTCTAGAAGATTGTTTTAATTCGTACAACGATTTTTCAAGTTTGCATACCATACTTTCTTTTCCAGCAAATTTGAATCCTTCTGGCTGATTCATGTAGATTTTCTCCTCCAAGTTTCCATGTAAAAACGTAGTTTTTACATCCATCTGAACTAGTTCCAAATCCAACTGTGCTACCAAAGCCAACATAATTCTAATGGAGGAATGTTTTACAACTGGAGAAAATACTTCATTGTAATCAATTCCCTCCTTCTGAGCATATCCTTTGGCCACCCAATCTTGCTTTGTAGCGAACATCTTCTTGGTTAAGAAATCCTTTTTTCTTTGCAAATACCCATTTGCACCCAATTGTTTTCTTTTCCTTCGGGAGATTGGCCAATTTTCATGTATGATTCTGATGAAGGGACTGCATTTCTTCATTCATGGCAATCCTCCACTTATCTTCTTCTGAACTTTGGATTGCGTCTTTATAAGTGGTAGGAACACCATCAGCTACAATTGAGGTTGCACAAGCAACCGTCTCTATGAGACGAACAGGTTTCGTTATTGTCCTTTTTGGCCTGCTGGTTGCTATTGATTCAAGTTGTTGTCGAGGTTCCTGAGTTGGAATCTCCCTCTCTACTGGCTCTTCTTCCAGAGGGTAATCTTCATGAGTTTCCTCCTCTGCTTCTTGTGTAGGAAAAATAAATTTTCCCTCAAACTCCACCTGCTTTGATGCACCACCAGTTTGTTTGACATCTTCAACTGTCACCTTATCTGTTATGGCAGATTCATCAAAGGTAACATCTCTGCTGAATATAATATTCCTTGTCTCTGGACACCATAAGCAGTATCCTTTGACTCCAGAAGTAATCCCCATAAATATAGCCTTCTTTGCTCTCGGATCCAATTTTGACTCTTTCACATGATAGTATGCAATTGAGCCAAACACGTGCAAAGAGTCATAATCTACAGCAGGTTTTTCCATACCATTTTTCAAATGGTGTCTTGCCATCAATAGCAGCAGATGGTAGATGATTAATGAGGTGGCATGCATATGTAATTGCCTCAGCCCAAAATTCTTTGCCCAAGCCAGCATTGGACAACATACACCGTACCTTCTCCAGCAAGGTCCGGTTCATACGTTCTGCCCCTCCATTCTGTTGTGGTGTATGTCTGACAGTGAAGTGTCGGACGATGCCATCATTTTCACAGACTTTATTTAAATGATCATTTTTGTATTCACCTCCATTGACTGTGCGAATACACTTGATCCTCCTGCCTGTTTGATTCTCCACCATCGTCTTCCATTTGAGAAAAATTCCCAACACTTCATCTTTCCTCTTCATTGTATACACCTACACTCTTCGGGAAAAATCATCAACAAAGGTTACAAAATAGTGTTTCCCACCCAATGAAGGTGTTTTGGAAGAACCCCAAACATCAGAGTGTACATAATCCAAAATACCTTTAGTATTATGGATCGTTGTACCAAATTTAACCCTTGTCTGTTTCCCTTTGACACAATGCTCGCAAAACTCCAAGTTGCAAGTCTTTACGCCTTTTAACAATCCTTGATTAGATAGAACTTTCAAGGATTTCTCTCCAGCATGTCCCAAGCACATGTGTCATAGCCTGGTTGCTTCTGCCTCTTTGTCATCACTGGATGTCATTGTTGCTGTCCCAATAACTGTACTACTACGATAGCGGTACATGTTATTGTTCTTCCGATTGGCCTTCATTACCACTAGTGCACCGGAGCATATTCTCATCACTCCATTTTCTGTAATGATTTTGAACCCTTTTGATTCTAGGGCTCCCACAGAGATGAGATTCTTCTTCAAACCCGGTACATATCTAACATCTGTTAATGTTCTGATCATTCCATCATGGCTCCTTAATCTTATTGAACCAATTCCATATGAGGTAAGAGGGCTGTTATCCGCTGTGTGGATGACTCCATATTCTCCTTCTTGAAAATTCACAAACCAGTCCTTGTTGGGACACATATGATAGCTACAAGCCGAGTCCATCAACCATATGTCTGATGATGTTGATAACTCTGTTGTAACTAATGAGAAGTCTGAATCATCACAATCAGCTACATTTGAATCCATAATGGCCTTTCCATTGTTATGTTTGGCCTTATTCTTCAACTTCGGACAGTCTTTCTTCCAGTGCCCTTTTCTCGACAAAAGGCACATTCATCTTTGCTGGGTCTGGATCTTGACTTGGATCTTCCCTTCTTAGTCCTCGTTTGATTTTGAGGACGACCCATCACAATTAGTGCTTCTCCTTCTCCGCCCTTTTATTTTTCTCCCTTTCTTTGTTCATAGCTGTACAAAGCCGAACAAACTTCTCTGAGAGAAATTTCGTCATTTCCATGGAGTAGAGCAACAACATCAAGGCCAAGTCACCATCATCAAAAGTTGCATCCATATTTTGCAAATCTGTGACCAACTTATTGAAACTGGTGATATGTTCATTCATTGTGGTACCAGGAACATAGGTGAAGCGAAACAGTCTCTTCTTCATGTACAATTTATTTTGAATGTTTTTCTTCAAAAATTTATCCTCCAGTGCTTTCCATAATTTACTTGCAGAAGTTTCCTTTGTGTATGGATATTTCTGCTCTCTAGCAAGGTAGGATCGAATGGTACCGCAAGCAACACGATTGATAATTTTTCAATCTTCTTCTCCAATAACATCTGGCTTCTTTTCTTCAATGGCAAGATCTAGCCCTTGTTGAAAAAGAACATCTAGAACCTCGCCTTGCCACATTCCAAAATGTCCTGACCCGTCAAAAATTTCTACCGCAAATTTCGCATTTGACACAATTCTTGTCATAAGCGAAGATGCCAACGATGACGTATTATTGACACTTGATGTAGATTCTTCTTGTTTATTGTCTTCCATTTTGACACAAATATTATTTAGTAGCTGACGACACAAATCAAGATTATTTCCTTTCTGGTGTGGAAGATCAGACTAAGCTGCAACCACAGAGCATACTCAGGCAGAACTTTGACTCAGTTACCAAGATAGATCTTTTCTGATGTGGAAGATCAGACTATGCTGCAACCACAGAGCATACTTAGACAGTAATCTGGCTCTGATACCAATTGTTGCGGAAGCCAAATGTATATAGTGTGAATGAGTCACAACTACTATACCAAAAATTATGACAACCACTAAATAATAAACAAGACAATAAGACAACAATAAAAGAACACCAGAATTTACGAGGTTCGGCCGATTTTGCCTACTTCCTCGGACACAATCAATATTTTATTCCACTCCAAAATTACAAGTGAAATAATACTAAAGAGAGAAGATACAAATGTCTTAAGAAGAAAAAAAGACAAATGAGAGGTGTGTTTAAATTTTAAACATTAAACCTCTTTTTATAGAGTAAAATTCTCATTCAAAATTATTATTCGCCGATACGGGACTTTTGACAATTTCAAATATTACGTACTTCAAGTAATTGTCATTTTCTATATCGGTCGCTTTCCTTCTTATTTGGTTTGTGTAGAAGTAGAGAAACGAAAGAGACTCGATCGAATAAAAAACGTTTCCTTCTTTTTCCTCTCCATCCTCTACCTTTGCAAAACAAAACAAAATACCAAATGATTCTTTCCTTCTTGTCATTAAATATACTATTAAAGTGTGAACAATAATTACGCATGATCATGGACGGATTTATAGTCTTAATTATCAGACACATCAACTCGCGATTCTTTCGTTAAATTAGGTATTCTATATATACGTATTTTTTAGAATTGATCCAATATTATAAATTTACTATATTCTATAAACGTTAAATATATACTTTATTTAATATTTAATTATTTATTCAAAAAATAATTATTAATCCCACTTAATTTTTTCCCTTCTTTTTATTCATACTTAATTATATACCTATCTTTTAGAAATTTTAGATTTGTCTCTGGACACGATCGTAAGATCTTTCTTCGCCGAACTCAAAGAAAAACCTCGTCAGCTCCCGCTGGTCATCTCTACATACTTGCATGCATGCCACTTGTCATCAACTTACTCATCATGTTTTCCGCAGAGACGTCTGTTCAAACAAAGATATACTTCAGCTTCTTCCTTTAAGCCGAATACAGTTGAATTCTAGGCTTCTAGCTCTTTCCAGAGTAGTATACCTTTTAATCTTAAATTCCTAACAATTTAAGTTGTTTATACCACAAATTATAAATTTGTGATTTGGTCAAATTATATACTCCATACAATATCTATAGCATTGGATAAAACTTAAATTCATCGGATATTTACATGGTAATCTGAATATAACTTTAATATAATCCGTAATTAAATACGCGAAACAGTTGGATAATCTAAAAAAGTATGCACTCAGCATGAGTTGAAAAGTAAAGTCGGTTTGCGCTTACTTAACAAGAAAAAAAAATAGAGGATAACACACTTCTTAATTCCTCTCTCTATATATATGCACATTCTCCTGCCAATCTTTCCAACAGAAAAAGTGAGAGAAATTAGAAAAGAGAAACTCTGATATAAGAAAAGGTTGAGATGGGTTGGTTCACAAGTGAGAGAAGAGGGATCAGCTGGAGAGACCAAACAGTAGAGTCAGCATCAGCACCTCCCTTTCCTTTGATATTATTTTTCGGTCTGGTAATTTTGCTAATGTATTTTGCTGGTTACTCAGACTATAAGGCACAAGAACAACGTTTAGAGAATAGTATGAGGCTGCTACTATTCTTGTTGCCTATGCTTGTAGTTCTCATGGTATACGCCATGGTTGTTAATAACCGGTGGTTTTCTCCGGAAGCCGCCGGAGGCGGCGGCGGTCCGAGGCCGGTTCTGTACGAAGCCATGCGCCAAGAAGGAAGTCCTCCTTGGGGTCCGGCGTTACTGGTGGTGTTGCTTCTGTTGATGGTTTATTATCAAAATTCATATCACTCTAGCTGGTTTCGTCCAATTTAGAATTTATTAGATGCTTTAAATTCTAAAATTGAGAGTAGTTGGATTCTGAAATGTATATCTAAATAAATCTTAAATGCTTGTTTTTACCTCTGTTCAAACTCTTCATCTTTGGACAGAGGTTGTAACTTGTGCATGAAGAGGTGTTCACTGCGTAAGCCTTGTTCATAGGTTTTTGAAGTTACATTTAAAAGCTTTCCGTTCTTGTCAGTTTGTAAAAATCAAAGATTTACTTAATTGTGGATAATCTGTTATGCTTTTAAATTTTTTTTAGCGCTTTTGGTTTTGATCGAGAAGTGAGCAGAGATGTTGGAATTCATGTATCAATGAGTTAGCCGTTAGGGGTATATGTTTCTATAGATTTTAGATAAGTAAATAGTCATGAAACCGCAGTCCAAATATCAATTGAAATAATTTGTGGCGTCAACCCATCATGGGTTTAAGAAATTAAGAAAGAGAAAACCAATTATGTATAACGTCGGTGCGAATGATATACCCCACGTCATTGTTAAGTTTCCTTTTGTCACCTAAGTGATTGCTTTATGTATGTTGACATGTTGGGGTTCTGTAGACACATGTTTTATGTATGTTCTCATGTTGCAGTTCTGTAGGCGAAGTATACTTCCTGTCAGTTTCGGAAAACGGCACTATATATAGGTCATTGTCAAGAAGTACTTTGCTAATTAATTGGACTCATTCTTGTGGTCCAATGCAACACTCTTGGAGGCTTGTCTCTCTTTTAAGTTATAAGTTGAAGCTGAACCCCTAAGCCGCAGCAAATTGTGGCCTAAATTTTATAGAATTAATGAAGAAATTTTGTTGAAACGTCATATATTTAACTAATTAAAAGTATGTGCTTATTAATAGTTTAGGTTCTAAGCAAGGTAATCACACGATATTAGTGGAAGACAATATTCTAAGTTGAAATGTTATTGCCTCTCAAAAAGTAAATTTTTTTACTATTTGGCCATAAAAAAAATAAGTCTACACGTGAAATGACATGTTGAGACATACTAAGTTAAGTAATTAAGAATATGCTCTTATACATTTCTAGTTCCTTCTCTTTTCCGGGCCACATTGGATTCCATTGTTATGGATGCAATTGTATCGTCCTAAGTGTTGGGTGATTATAGTTCCTCAATACTTCTAAGTGTTGGGTGATTATAGCTAATTCCTCAATACTTCGAAGAGATGCATGTTTTCTCATTTGCATATGCTCGACTTCGGTGCAGTTTATCCTCAATTGCGCAGTCGCTCTCCAATTTGTTAAATAGGCTCCAAACTGTGGGTGACAAATTTGAAATGAAAGAATGAACAACGGATAACACGATACAATGCAAGTAAAAATTACATTAGTATTGTGTGTGTGTGTGTATTTATTTCCTATTTCTTGAATCTGTATCGTTCTTCTTTAAAATTCAAGCTAGCTACACGCTCGTGATGTGTTAAATTTTAAAAAAAAAATTCTAACAACAGTTTGAGTTGATTTCCTCGATCTCTCCTTGCTTGCTACAGAATTTGAGAAAATTAGTAATGTTATAAATGGCTTTACTCCTTTTTATAATTGCCAATCTCTCCCCTAATGAGATATGTGGCTCGGAGTTTTCTTTGGCAATTTTTTTTAAAAAAATTACTTACTTAAAGAATGTACTTTTAACAAATACGTAGCTTTTTAGAGAAATACTTTTGGAGAAAAGCAATTTGCATATCGATCGATTCATTTGAGAATTTTTTTTTTTTTTTTTTTGTGTGTGTGTTTTTGACAAATAAGCTTTGTTTGCACAAGCTTTTAAAAAAGTACTTTTGAGTGTCATATTACCAAAAATATAGTATTAAGGTTCATTTTATAAATAGATAAGTAATTTTAAATTTTTTTATCTGAAATGCTTTAGTTAAATTTTCTTAATTTACTAGTTAAAATCTGAAACATAAAATAAAGAGAGTATATATTAAGGTTTTTAATTAATAGAATTATAGTTAAACAAAAAAGAAAGATGAAAAGAGGTTTATATTTATATTTAAAAATTATATGAGTTAAATTAATGAGAGATGGTTTGTAAATATCATTTTTTAATAAGGATATTTTTTTCTTGAAAGAATGATTTTTATGATTCTGCTTCTTCGATGAAGCATAAACTCGTAGCTCTTCTAACAGTAGAAAAACTGCTTTTGCTGCTACTAAATAGGTTGTCGGTATATATGTAAAAAATATGAACTAGAGTAGAGGCAGACCTAGAATGTAAATATGGTAGGGATATATGAGCGAACTGCTCAACCAGTACCTTATTTGATCTTAAGAATCTTAAGTAAATATATGACCATTTTTAACATATATATACACTTATATATTAAGGTTTTTTACCGAATGTAATGGAATCCAGTGACCCTCTTCTACAAGCATAGGTCAGTCTCTGAACTAGAGTAGTCTAGCTTGAATGGATCTTTTGGCTCGAAACAAGTAAATTGACCCATATATGTTGAATTTAGGATATAATTCAAATTCTGTATGAGCCGATAGCTACACAATTTCTTCTCTGGCAATAGGTCGATTGGCTTTGGCCTTTTATAAATTTGTTTTTAGTTTTATGATTCTACCTCTTTTTTTACACATGAGAGATTTACTTTTACGTATAAAAGATCTTTTATTTACATATAAAAGATCTAAAAAAGATATTTTTTTAAATTTAATATTGTAAAAAGCCAAGAAATCCTAAAACCACTCTGGCAACAGGGGTCTAAACTAAGCTTGTCATTTCCATTTCTGCGTCGTCTTATACATCTACGCCTCGTCCGGTTTCTGCTTGTTTGTTACTAGCAGTCCTTAGTACAACCTGCAGTAAATCAGAGGTTCCTCATAATTAAGCCTCCTCACATTTTTAATTTAACTTTCATTTTTCTTTCATTTTTCAACTATTAGTAGAGTTTAAACATTATAATAGAGCAAGGCAAATGAGCACTAAGAAACCTCACAAATGAAATTAAATTGTAATAACACTATTAATAAGCGGGAATAAGCACACAGCAGATAAAAATGCCTGCTTGGTACCTCAAGGGTGTTTTGGTAAATTCAATTAAAATGGAGCAATGTGATTGGCCTAAAAGGTATCTTACTGTAGCTGCCATATAAATCTTTGATTTGACTTGACGAAATTGCCGCTTGTTTATCACATCATACATCACCATAGTTTCCAAAAGCTTTTATGGAGATGTGGGTCCCATTTGAGTTTTGTTTTACACGTTTCTGTCATTTTGCATATAGCTATTTGTATTGTACAAACTCATTGAAGAAATGGGCCCATTTAAAGTTCTTATTCATATCTGACTAATGCTGCTTTGATTACTACTGGGTGCAGTCTTACACTCTTATCTATAGGTAAAAATTAGTAATCCGTCCGTTCAATTTATGTGAACTTATTTGATTGTGCACGGAGTTTAAGAAAAAATAAATATTTTTAAAATTTGTAATCTTAAACAAGTCAAAAAGGGATCTAGAGTATTAATGTGGTTATAAAAGTTTTTCATTAAGGGTAAAATTATAAGTTTAAGCAAAATTATTTCCAAATTTAGAAAGGAATCATTCTTTTTTGAACGAATCAAATAAAAAATAAGTTCACATAAACTAGAACAGAGAGAGCATTTGATTTGAAGTACTGTAATTTAGTTTTAGTGCACTAAAGGTGAATTAAAAGTGAAAAACTACATAAAAATATTTAGAATTCTAATGATCTTATATACGTATATATTAAAGCATAATTTAGGTTATCATCTTTTACGTCGAATACTTTTATTTAGAGAAAATAGTATAGAAAGATATAAAGAGAGTACTTGAATGAGAAAAAAATAATAGAATATTTAGCAATATATATGAGTTTAACACAAATATCTTAAGGTTAGATTATATTATTAGTAGCTTTTATTCATTTACAGTTGTATATGGAGAATGCTTAATTAATGTAAATTCTATTTAGGACATCATCAGAAAAGGTGAAAAAAGAATTATTTGAAGTTGAAATTTCATAAAATTTAACTTTCGCCTTCTCACAAATTTATAAGTATCATGTCTAACTCATATTTTGGGCTCATGTAGTCTCGAATTTTTCCTTCTCAAACCTGAATTTCATAGTAAATAAAAATATATATTTTATCGTAGTTTCTTTTTAATTAAAACTCATATGTCTTTCCGTCATAATAAAGAAAAATATATCTAATTATCTCCTGTCATCCTCCTTGCCTATCTGGGGCATTTTTGGTATTTATGTGCTTTAACGCCATATATTTTATACTCTGCCTTTATTTATTTGACTAGACAAAATGCTGAAATAGTGGTCTCCTTTAATTTGCCGTTTATACGTTCAGCAAGGTTGAGGGCTATTATGATTCATGGGCCCCACTATTATTTCACTCTATAATTTTACAATTTGCGTTCCTATGCACATGTTTAGACTAATGACTATGTGAACTTCAGTTAAATTTATCACCTCACATCCAACTACTCCTTGAATCAATAACAATATACTCAATATATTTTTATAGTATGTGATCTAGAGAGAATAATGTATACGTAGATCTTACGTTTACCTCGCAAAAGTAAAAAGATTATTTCAGAAAGACTCTCAACTCAAAAGAAGCAATTTACATCAGGTTTGAAAAATAAATTTTTCCTTAAATGAGTACACTAATTATGTAATGTTTAAATTATGTAAATAGTTTTTTCTCTTACTTTATAGTTTAAAAGCGAGTAACATTTTCTATCTTACTATTCTATTTGATATTAAAAATAAGCATAAACAGAATATTAACTACTATAATCAAGCAAAATACAAATTATTTTACAAAAGACTAATCCTTAAATATTACTACGCCATTTCAAACCAAAACATTGAGTTACTTTTATTAATTGTTAATTAAGCTATTCTCATTTAGAAAAAAACTTGCTCAAACTTAATTTAAAATACTAATTGTGTGTGTGTGTGTGTGTGTATATATATATATATATATATATATATATATATATATATATATATATATATATATATATATATATATATATATATATATATATATATATATATATAAGAAGAAAAGAGTAATCTAATTAAGAAATAATACATACTCAAATTAGAACTCACGGTATTACTATTCAAGCTGCATTAATTTCACCATTTGAATTTTCTTGATTATTTTGAATGCTAAGTGAACATTTCAAGGTGCAATTGTTCAAACAATTATCTTTAATTTAAGAACTTAATGAGAAAAGTCTATAAAAAGAAAGAATAGAGTTGGTACTCCTTTACAAATATTTGTTTCTATATTCCGAGGTCTACCTCTAATGTAATACATATTTTTTCTTATGTTAAAAAAAGACATCTCATCTTATTTAATACTATTAACAAGTGAATTATCGATGAAGAAAAATATAAAATCTTTGGTTATTCACAAGTTAACGAGGTTTAAATAAATCAGAGACTTTTTTTTAAAATTTAACATGCTCTGAAATTACCAAAATGGGTTGCCTATGAATATTTGTGCAACCAATAAGCCTACTTATTATTTTACTAAAAAAAGATATATTGTAACTTTCATATTAGAATACGAGGAAAAAACAACACACAAAGACGAAGAAAAAGCAAGTTGATGAAATATTGAGACCATTTTACTCCTTTTTCCTCGATGTTTAATTCCAATAAATTGAGTTTAACATCATATAGTTAACTCGGAAATAATATAGTTTTCCTTGAATAAAGATACATACGAAATTTCTATCTTTAAATATATTATTTAAATTTACATGAATGATTTTTATAAAATAATTGAAATAATAAAATTAAGAATGTTATTTTTGTAATTAAGTGTTGGGCCCATGTTCAACATGGGCCATCTCTCATCTAGTAAGAGGAGATATAGTAGAAATGGTGTGGGGTAGCCACTTTTTAAAGTGGTATTTACTTTTTATTCAACATTTTTAATGTTGAGCAAAAGTAGTCACTACTCTATTAAAATTAATATGAAAAGACGGTGTTACCTTTTCTTCTATCTCTTTTCTTTTCCAAACTCTTTATCATAATTTCAAAATCCTTTCTCCCGATTCCCACATCAACACACGGTATCAACCTCAACCAGTTGCAACAACTTATGCCTACGCCCACAAGGTACAACCACGCGACGTAACACATCACACATATGCCTTTATCACCAACACTAGCCACGGTAGCTTCCATCCGGGCACACACCTCGCAAGCTAAAACTCAATAAACACAGTACGAATATGACTAAATATATAAGGAAACACATGAAGGAACTTTCAAACAAGCTCGACAGGCATCACTCCTCATCAGTACCATACTACGAACCAATTACACAAGGGAGAATCAAAACATATGAACAAATTGCAAGGATCTCATCCTGATATAACTCTACTGATGCACACAGCCCGGTTCAAACACATCGAAACACATGACACCGCGAGGGTCTCACCCTCAACTCTGAATCGCAAGTAGAATACACATCATACCAACCGAAACCTTCCACTTATTCAATTCCACCAACAAAATCACAACGCATACTGAACTCCCACACCGATAGAGCATCTAAATCACAAATCATAACCTATCATCCAGAAATTACATCAGAACTACCGAAATGAGTAACAGAAAGTCACTTCTAGTCTCATAACTCTCAATAATGAATAAAACAAATGATAGAACGGTCTATCACTATAGAATCTCCCGATAGGGATAAACACATAAGCAGAGTACAAGATTACAAAACTCACCCATATGTGAAGTAAAATAAAAGGACTCACCCTGATAAACAGAACCAGAACAAGATACGAATGATGTTCCTCTATAACAAATCGAAACCATAATTGTATGACATCATCTAGTGCAGCGGCCTCAGCCCTACTGTAGAGAACACATCAGCCTCCCTCTCTACTCGCCTGACAAATAGCCCAAGCTGGCGGTGCAGGGATATTAGCAACTGGAGCAGAACTCATAGCCTAAATACCCCCACTGCGACACATCTGTTTGGAGTCTGAGACAACTCTCACCATGTTGCTGGTATTTCTACACTCAAAGCAGCATCTCCGCTGATGTGGCTATGGAAGTTATCCGGTACATGTACTCTAAGACCCAGGGGTACTTGAAACACCGTGCGAAACCTGAAGTGCAAACTGAACTGGCTGACCCACAAAAACCTCTACCATGTCGTACCTTGCCTCCAAAATAAGAACTAATAGGTCTCTCCGGTCTATGAGGCCTCTTAGACTCCCTGCCCTCTCCCTCCTAACCCCGCATAATCTCTAATCGGCGAGCGATCTCTACCACTTGCTGAAATAGAACATCTGACTCCAACTCCTGAGCCATGGTGAATCAGATATCATGACTAAGTCCCCCAATGAACCTGCGACCTGACTCTCTAACTGTAGAAACGAAAGTAGGTACATGTTTGGACAATTCACTGAATATAATAGCATACTCTGACACTGACATAATGCCCCGGCGCAGCTACTCAAACTCTGCGCGCCATGCATCCCGAAGGGTCTGGGGAACAAACTCTCTCAGGAACACCTCTGAAAATTGAACCCATAAAAGTGAAGCTGCTTCGGTCGGACTACCCAACTCATACACTTACCACCACTGAAAGTAGGAGGGTATTACTTCTTGAACCTCGTAAGTCTAAGTTGTTCTTCCTCATATGCCGCTGCCCTAACCACGGGTTGAACTGGGATAATAGGTTGTGTCGGCATGACACCTAGAACCTGGCTAACGTGGACTCGCTGCTCTAGAGTGCAGGTGGAGAGAGTCTGAGCTCCTCCCCCAATCTGTGAAGTAGTTGATGCAACTGGGATCAACCTCGCCTGAGCAAATGTTCCGAACATGCTCAAAAATTGTGCTAAAGTCTCTTGAAGTCCTTGGGTAACAATAGGCACCTCCGGTACCTGTCCCTCAACCAGAGCTACATGCGGTTCCTCAACTGCTACTCTAACAGATGATCTAGCTGTAACATATGCTCCTCCTCGGCCTCGGCCTCTGCCTCTATCTTTGTCCTGACCCCTAGCAACACCGGCTCTGGGGCAGTACAAATTATAATTCCCAAAACTTAGTCATTCCCATTTTAATTAAGGATTAAGTGTCCTAAATATTTGAGATTCCAACTCTAAGTTCATGACTAAGTATCCTAAATTTTTGAGCTTGTAACTCTAAGTTCAGGACTAAGTGTCCTTAACTTTTAAACTTAGACATGATAGAAAAAATCTTATACAAATATAATTCCCAAAACCGGTAGTACAAGTCATAAGCTCTACTAAGTTCGCTAAGAGAATCCTTAAGTACAACTGTTCGGAATGGAAATCAAACAGTACAAAAAAAAATTAGAAGGTGACATCGAGACCTGCGAACGCGACGGCAGGTTTACCTTGAGTCTCCACATCTCAACCAGCCAGCTAATAACCAACAACAACCGTGGCACCTGTATCTGCACAAAAATATGCAGAATCGTAGTATGAGTATACCAAAGCGGTACCCAGTAAGTATTAAGACTAACCTCGGTGAAGTAGTGACGAGGGACAGTCAAGACACCTAGCGGACTAAACAACCTGAAAAAGAGTGAAGGTGAACTAATAGAGGAAACAATATTAATATAAAGCTAAATAGTATAACGAACACGGACTAATACTTGCAATGATACACTAATAACAACAATATTTAACAGGAAGCAGTCAGGTGATACTGCTGTAGAGTAAGCTAAACACAGTCTAAGTTTGGGGAAATCAAATAAAGGGAAAACCTGCAACAACTCCATAAGAACAACCGTTTTCACACTAGAGTTGTTCAAGCATTTCCACGAAGTACCGAACCTCATAATCATAGCTCACGGGTCCTAATTCATGAACCCTAATCATTTGGAATCTTGTGCCCACATTTTCATTCATAACCACACGGACGACTCACGTGCCGAGTGAAAAACTCTCACTCAGAAGGCAAGTAGACAAGAATATACGTAATGGTCAATAACGTCAGGATTCAGCTTCTCAAACGGATATGAGTGATTAATTTACGTGTATGCTTGTGCAAGTGTTCTACCACGATCCAAGTCAACAAATAAGAGCAAAGACAATGAATGGAATATAAGAAACAATCACCATAAATATACTGTGTAAATAAGACAACAATAAAGTTTGAAGCAACGACCAACACAACAAGATTAGCTGCATAGAACTAAGAAAATAATGCAGCATGGAGGAGAACAATTAATAGTATGCTAAGGATAACAACAATCAAAGACAAGTGCACAGAAAAGGGAAAATGACAATGATCTCGGCCAAACCCACACCACAATTAAGTAGTGAAGCGGTCGATGCCATAATAAACCCAACGAAGATCGGGATCGAATCCACATGGAGCTAGAATATGGGATTAGGTGTATATCTAAGTTAAGTGCAAGTTTTGGCTCAAATTACACTTCCACAAACTTGATTAGTATTCTACTTCTACTTTACTCTATTGTTTGCAAGTATAAAACTAAGGACAATATTTTTGGTTTTGAGTTTTTCAAATGATTAAAAGGGACTAGGGTCGTGACTTCTATCTAGGTGGTTATCTAATGGGTTGTAAACTCCATGGAAAATTTGATTAGTTGGAGTTGTGATGTAGCAATCACATCCGGGTACTCTCGGTAGTTTGAGTGATTTTGCCCAATTTGGCTTTCTCAAATCCAATTGGGTATTTGCACAATACAAGTGATATTAGCTCAAGTCGGGTATTACTATCTTTAGGTTTAACCCTTTAATTGGGGTTATCACTTTCTTGAGTTCACCCCAATTTCTTGTTAGCCAAGTTTTTCTATACTTATTCTCTCTTTCTTAAGTAGAGGCTAAGTCAAATAGGCATGAATCAATGTTTTGCAACCATTGATTCTAGGGTTCAATCATGAACAAGGCTAAATATCACTAACCCAATAAAAAATAAGCTCTAAATTAAATAACCATAAAATACTCACACTAGGGTTGGGTCACAACCCTAGCTAAAGATTTAGCTACTCATGAAAAATAAAGAAATACAAGAAGTAATTAAGATAGAATGCATAATAATTGATTAGACAAAGAAAATCTAATGTTAAGAAGTTAATCTAGTATAAAATTACTCAATACAGTAAAGAAAAAGGCCCAGGTGCACTTTTGAAAACTCAACATGACCTAAAAATAACAAAAGGTTCTATTTATACTAAGCTGAAAATATCTAACAAAAATGCCCCTACGAAGGTTGTGAGGCTGCATAATTCTGGTGCGGTCCGCACAATGAGCTACTGCGGCCGCACAATTATCGTGCGGTCTGCATTCTTGGGAACTTGAGCTTGGAACTTGGGGGCTTCTGCGGTCCTCATAAAAATGGGTGCGGCCGCATTTATGATTATGCGGTCGCACAAAACTGCTGCGGTCCGCACTCCTTCTTGACACAACTCTCTGATTCTTCAACCTTGCGGACCACATAATAATGAATGCGGCCGCACTTGGCCTCCTGCGGTCGCATAATTTTGGTGCGGTCCGCATGCCTTTAGCTAGCCCAAAAACTACTCTCCGAATCTCCCCTCTGCGGCCGCACTGCTTGCTCTTTTTGCCCTGTTTTGGTTCTTCTTCACTTTTGACTCCTTTATGAGTTGATTTTGACTTCTTTGGCTCGTGTCCCAATATTCCTGCAAGTAAGCACATTTTGTTAGTTTCCGGGAATGCCTTTAGGCATTTTTGAGCTAAATCGCAAGTAAAAGAGAGCAAATAATGGGTCAAAATCCCCACTTATCAACTCCCCCAAACTTAAGCTTTTGCTTGTCCTCAAACAAATAAGGCAATTCCCACCTCCACTAGAAAAAGAGATATTTCAGCTGGCCTAAGGTGAATCAATCACACATCAATTGGGACCAACAATTACCCACAACACATATGAATTATCAATAATGCAATGATTTTCTAATGTGACACTAGAGCATCAAGAGTTGACTCTATTCATCAAGGAAACTCGTTCTTTCGCATACGTCGTTGTGGATCACAAACTCCTCCTCCTCTACTCTCCATTAGCACGCCTCACTTTAGAGTGCAGCACTCGATACAAGGATTGTGAAAAGTTTGCTCATCTCTCTCAAAAGAATACCACAAGTCCGAATCTAAGTACCATAAGCTTGCCCCTCATGTAAATCATCACTAATGTAAGCTCACTCAACTTGAAATAATGTAGGGCTTTTGCGGGATGTAATGAAGGCTTTTAGACCAATGTAAGATTTGTTGGAATGTAATGGTTTCATCTTTCCTTAAGCACTTCATTTTCTCTTTTCAGTTCATACTTTCTCGACTCTTTGAGTCATTTTCTTCTTTCTCGGGGTAACTAGAGAGACATAACGTCGCTCTTTCTTGATCATGACATTCATTCTTCTCCTTTTCTACTTACTTCAGCCTTTTATCCTCATTTTCTTTTGAATTCCCTTCAACTCTTCACTTTATTCACTTTCTTTCTTTCATTTTCTTCATTTCTTTCTCTTCTTTGTACCTTTTATCACTGCAAACTCCTCGTCTCTCCCCCAAACTTATGTTTTTACCAATTGTTTCTCAAGAATGCTAAGAAAAGATTGGGTGCCAAGAGAGGGTCATTTCAGAACGGATAAAGGCTTGTAACTTGGTTATTAAAAGACAAAGGCTTCGGCTCAAAAGGGCTGACTAGGGATCTCACATTGGTAGGCTATGGAAGATTTCAATTTCAAATTAGATCAAGGAGAGCCTAAAATTATTTCTCAAGCCAAGCTACACTTAGAATTTTGCCTAGAAAAACACTGGGGGCAAGTTCTAGACTATTGGCACGAAAACTTGGACTTGCAATTAAATACCTCATCTCTCACACTGCTGAATTGCTAAAGAGAACAGAGACGAGGGCCCATAACAATCCTAGCTAAGATTGAGAATCACAAATGGCTCGACCGAATCACTTGATGACTGTTTGAGTCAACACAAGAGTCTAAAGGTCACAACTAGAGCAATTTTATGCCAACAACTTTGTTTTTAGCCATAAGGTCAGAGTTAAATGTGTTGGTACCAAGTGAAGCATACTCAAGACACTTTTATTCATTACTACTATATTTTGTCAAAACATAAAAGAAAACGGACTCAATCTATTAAGAAGTTTGTCACGCCATCCATCGTTGAGAAAAGCCACCCGGTTCACACAAAATCCACCTTTGGAAAGAACCGTGGCATTAAAAAAATCAAAGACTTATTGTTCACTCAAAACGTAAAAAGAAGCTACTAAAGTAAATAAGAAGTTATACTACCAAGGAAAAGCAAACTAAAGAAGCTATGAAGTAAACTACGGGAGGCGAGATAAATGAATATACAAACCAAAGTCAAATGAATATATACATAAGGGAAATGAATATCTACATCAAATGTGGAAAATATATACATACCAAAGGGAAAATAAGAATGAAAGAAAAATAGTATCAGAGTTATTACATGCCAAATGTCAAATTTTGATTAATCAAAATAGACCACCCCCCAAATGAAAAATAAGCATTGTCCCCAATGCTTAACAAAAATAAGAACAGGGAAGGTGTAGAGAGTTAAGAGAATGCCCTATGTGGTCTCAGTCTGCATAGGATCATCAACACCCTCTGTCTCCTCCAACTGTATGTCATCATCTCCTGGATGAGGGACAACAGGGTTGCTGAGCATCTGTATTATCTCCTTTGTAGTGTGTGCAGTCGCAACCAGCTCCTCAGACTGGCCGGCTGCTGCCTCTGGTGCCTATGCTGATGATGCCTATGATGCTGGGACTGTCTGCTCCATAAGGAAGTCCAATGGAAGATCTTCGGCAGATGCAATCCTTTCAACCTCTTTGCTCAACTTCTATACCGACTTCTTTGATGTTTGGGATCTACGCATCTTCTTCACCTGTTTGGCCAAATCTGTAATGACCTTCCCATACGTCTCTAGAGTATCAACAATGGTCTTCTGGTTCTCCAGAATCTTCTTCAATGTTTCCTCCACTGACGGAGGTACCTGTGGCTCTGCTGGGGCTGCTGGGGCTGAGGACCGTGCTGCAACAACACTGGATATATTGGTCAGCTTTGTAGTAGCTGCCTGCATCCAGTTGTTGAAACTCGCCAATGTTTGGGAGACTCGCAGCACAGTCTGATGATAAGTAGATAAGGCCGGCACTGGTAATGGTATTGATAGTCTAGCAGAAACAGGCGGACCGGAAGATGAGGGTGGCATGGATGTTGTCCAGATGGAAGTACCGGCTGCGGTGGAAGGCTCGGTAACTGAATCAGTAACCACTACCGCTGGCTCCTCAGACTGGCCAATGGAGGTAGTAGCTCTACCCTTGAATTTCGGGTTGTCAGCTCCCTGAAGGTGGTACCATGTAAAAGGCTTCTTGGCCTTCTCTTCTTTATCATAATGCTTCAGCTCCACCCTTTGATCCTTGAAATATTATGTAAGGATGTTTGGGTACGGATAGGATCCTTCACCCTTCTAGACATCTAAAATGATATTGGTGGACATGACGACACCAACATTTATCAGATACCCCGTCATAATTGAAGCTGCCAAGACTGTACGGGGAAGTGGAAGCATGTTTTCATTGAGGAATGGGTCAATGCGGCTACACACGAACGTTTGCCACCCTTTTGCTTCAAAGTTTAGGGTAGCTCGGACTATTGGAACTCCTGTTGTGAGCCACTGAGGTGCTGACCCTCGAATTGCCAGAATCTCAGCTAGCCATTTGCGAACTGCGTCACCCATAGCCAGTTTCTCCAGGTATTGGACTGCCTCCACTTCCTCAAACCCCACATACTTGTTCAGTGCACATGAGTCAAAGCGGATTTTCAGATTCCGCACTTTTGTCACCTTAGTTCCCTTTTTGATGTGAGCAATATTTGCGTAGAATTCTTTGACCGGGTACTCATTTGCATATAGGACGCTGGTGGTGAACCATTTCCATCCTTTCCGCTCCTGGAATTGCCTAAGGACATTGGGGTTGTGCTTGTTCAAATCTTTCATAAAAAATTGTCACTCAAAAGTGAGCGACCTCTGTGGCCACCATTCCCTAAACTTTGCAAAGGCGACAGCACTGACAAATCTATCCTCCCATACCTCTGGTCTCTTAGTTCTCTCCAAACCTCCCAGTGCAGTATCACCTCCTCTCCCATCGTATGGGACATCATTATCATCGTCCACATTAATTGGGTCAGCTGGAGCATGTGAGGAAGAGGGCTCAGAATCTTGACTACCCTCTTCTGAACCTTCAGACAAAGTGGTAGAAGAAGATGACTCATCTACTAGGTGGAATCTACCAGGAAATTGTTGTGATTGAGCTTTCGGCTGTGATTGCATGGAGTTACCCTGAGAAGCTTCTCCAGATGAGACATACTCACTGGTTTCCGAGGGTTCTGGAGGTCTGTTGAATGTAACTTTCTTACTTATAGCCCTTTGAAGTGCTAGAGATAGGTTGCTTTTACCTCGACCTCGGCCTCGGGAGGGTTCTGCCCTCCCTTGCGATGCATCTCCTCTACCACATGAGCGAACCATTGTCTGCAATGCATAAGGAAAAGAGTTAGTTAGATTTCTAAACCACAGGTGAATGCATAATAATTGCAGTAAATCAGTCTCAGAAGGGGCAGTGCAGACTGCAAAAAAGTGAGTGCGGCCGCATAACAAAAAGTGCAGACCACACAATTTTGAGTGCGGCCGCACAGCTCCAGTTTCACACTACTGGGGTCTCTAATGTTTCATCAGTGCAGACCGCACAAAAATTAGTACGGTCGCACAAGTCCACTGCTGACCGCATAATTTTAAGTGCGGCCTCACAATTCAAGCACATAATTTTCCTAACTTAGAGAGTTGCGGACCGCACAAAAGTGGCCTCTAGTGCGGACCGCACAAAAAAATAAGTGCGACTGCATAATTCAAAATTAACGGGCACTTTTTAGGGTTCATGCAATCTTTTCATAATCTAGACATGGTTTGCACAATTAAACATTGATAGCTACTTACCCAGACCCCAATTAACACTTAATATGCTACCCACATGATTGTAAGCAGAAAAAGACTAAACTATTGACATTTTAGACATGTAATTAACCCTAAATCAAAGAACAAAACAAAATAAAAGATGAAAAGTCTATAGATGGAATTAACATACCAGTTATGAAGATGCAGGTAATGAAATGAGGACAATTTGAGAGCAATGGGAAAATTTACTATGCTAGTCTAGCTTCAAGGCTCAGAAGATCGAAAAGTGTAAAATGAAGAGAGAAGCCCTATTTATACTTTTACCCATGGGGCCTAGATTTTTACCTGAGTGCGGCCACATAATTTTGATGCAGACCGCACTCCTTATCTGCCTTTGAAAGGTTTCGCTGCGGACCGCACAAAAGTAAGTGCGGCAGCATAATTAGTGCGGACCGCAGAAAAATATGTGCGGCCCTAATTTGTTCAACATTTTTTACAGTCCAAACTTCAGAGACCATGCATTTTGACACTTAGCCAAATTTTCTTGCAAAGTCCCTGCCATGCACACCCATTCCTGCATACACTTCAAAACTAGTTTGCACACAAAAAATCCTATCTAATCGAAAGAAAAAAAAAATAAAAGGATGAAAAAGACATGGGTTGCCTCCCAAGAAGTGCCCGATTTAATGTCGCGGCACGACGCATGTTACCATCAATCACTTGAAATGGAGCAATGCCACAACGTGGCCATTCTCAACCTTGCCAAGATAATGTTTAACCCAGTACCCGTTGACTCTAAACACCTCATCATTCTTATTTTTCAAATCTAGAGCACTAATGGGTGTCATATGTACAACTTCAAATGGGCCTCTCCACTTTTATTTCAGCTTTCCCAGAAACATCTGCAACCGAGAGTTGAACAACAGCACAAGATCACCTTCTTTGAATTCTTTGCTCCGGATATACTTGTCATGGAGGTACTTCATCTTGTCCTTATACAAGGACGAACTGGAGTATGCATGGAACCGGAACTCATCAAGTTCATTCAATTGCTCCACCCTAAGATTTGCAGCTATATCCCACTCAAGGTTAAGCTTCTTCAATGCCCACATAGCTTTATGCTCAAGTTCCACCGATAGGTGACAAGCTTTCCCGAACACTAACTGATACGGAGACATACCAATTGGTGTTTTGTAAGTTGTTCTATAAGCCCAAAGAGCATCATCAAGTTTCTTTGACCAATCTATCCGGTTGGCATTCACAGTCTTTGGTAGAATACTCTTTATCTCCCAGTTGGAGACTTCAACCTGTCCACTTGCTTGAGGATGATTGGGGGTCGACACTTTGTGAGTGACACCATACTTGGAGAGTAAAGTATCAAAAACTTTATTGCAAAAGTGTGATTCCCCATCACTAATGATGGCCCTTTGAGTACCAAACCTTGTGAATATGTTCTTCTTTAAGAAAGCTACCACACTCCGAGCTTCATTGTTGGGCAAAGCCACAACTTCAACCCATTTGGATACGTAATCCACAGCTACCAATATATAGGTGTTCCCACATGAGCTCACAAACGGACCCATAAAATCAATGCCCCAAACATAAAAAATATCAATCTCTGGGATGGTGGTGAGAGGCATCTCATTTTTCTTGAATATCCCATCGGCCCTTTGGCATTCATCACAATGCTTAATGAGATCGCTAGCATCCTTGTAAAGGGTAGGCTAATAGAATTCACAACTTAGCACCTTTGTAGTAGTCGTCGCTCCACCATGGTGATCACCATATGGCGAAGAGTGGCAAGCTTCAAGAATACTCAATTGTTCTTCTTCTGGTAAACATCTTCGGATAACACCATCAGTACAAATTTTGAAGAGATATGGCTCATCCCAATAGTAATCCGGGCAATCCCGTTTGAGCTTCTTCCTTTGGTTTGAAGAGAATTCATTCGGAACAATGCCACTCACAAGATAGTTGGCCACATCGGCAAACCATGGCATCCCAGTCATAGAAATGGAAAGGAGTTGTTCGTCAGGAAATGAATCATTGATCTCAAGGCCATCATAAGGCCTCCCCTCCTCCTCCAATCGGTTTAAGTGGTCCGCCACTTGATTCTCACTACCCTTGCGGTCTTGAATCTCTAGATCAAACTCTTGCAATAGAAGCACCCACCGCATCAACCTTGCCTTGGAGTCTTTTTTGCTTATCAAATAACGAAGTGTCGCATGGTCGGTGTGAACAATCACATTTGTACCCATTAGATACAGGCGGAACTTCTCCATAGCAAAGACAATGACTAGGAGTTCTTTCTCGGTCACCGTATAGTTAACTTGGGCCTCGTTCATGGTCTTGCTAGCATAGTAGACTGGATGAAAGATCTTGTTAATTTGTTGCCCCAATACCACTCCAACCGCCACATCTCTTGCATCACACTTGAGCTCAAATGGTAATCTACAATCTTCATTGAACAGGAACTTGGCATATTTCTCCAAGAGTTTGCACAAGGGGTTTACCACCTTAGAAAAGTCCTTGATGAATCGGCGGTAAAATCCTGCATGACCTAGAAAGCTCCTCACTCCCTTTACGGAAGTATGGGTAGGGAGTTTGGATATCATTTCAAGTTTTGCTTTGTCAACCTCAATACCATTCTTGAAAATCTTGTGACCGAGGACAATCCCCTCCTCGACCATAAAGTGACACTTCTCCCAATTAACATCAAGTTAGTTTCCTCACAACGTGCCAATACCTTATCCAGGTTATCCAAGCACTCTTCAAAAGAATTTTCCACGATAGAAAAATCATCCATGAAAACCTCGCGAGAGTCCTCCACCATATCGGTGAAGATGGCCATCATGCACCATTGAAAAGTTGTCGGTGCATTGCATAACTTGAATGGCATCCGCGAGAATGCGAAAGTGCCATAAGGACAAGTGAAAATGGTCTTCTCTTGGTCTTCAGGAGTAATAAGAATCTGGTTATACCCAGAATATCCATCCAAGAAGTAATAATAAGCACGTCTGGCTAACCTATCTAATATTGTATCAAGAAATGGAAGTGGAAAATGGTCTTTCCGAGTAAATTTGTTGAGCTTCCTATAATCCATGCACACTCTCCACCCGGTGAAAGTTCTTGTGGGGATCAATTCATTTTTATCATTTGTTATCACAGTCATGCCCCCTTTCTTTGGGACACATTGCACCGGCGAGGTCCACGAACTATCGGAATGGGATAGACAACCCTAGCATCCAACCACTTGATGATATCTTTCTTTACTACCTCTTGCATGGACTCATTCAATCTTCTTTGATGTTCCACGGAGGGTTTGGCATCCTCCTCTAATATGATTTTGTGCATGCAAAAGGAAGGGCTTATACCCCGAATATTCGCCAATGTCCAACCTATTGCATTCTTCCTCCTTTGAAGCACCGTAAGGATTGAATCTACCTGCACGTTAGTTTAGTACGAGAAAAGAATAACAGGTAAAGTGGAACAAGGGCCTAGAAACTCATACCTGAGGTGTGAAGGCAAAGGCTTTAACTCAAAGGTGGGAGGCTCCTAGATTGAGGGCTTTGTTGGTGGAGTCTTCCGGTTTTTGAGATCCAAGGAAAGTTTTCGGGGCTCATAAGTATATGATCCCATTCCTTGCAAAGTATTGACACATTCTACAAAGCCTTCCTTCTCATCCTCATCATAATTCAACAACACAACTTCCAAGGTATCTTCAACATTTATCATAGCACTTGTGTCATCAACAATTACTTCGGTCACAAGATCCACGAAGGAACAAACTTCATTGCTATTTGGGTTCCTCATCGATTTGCACACATGGAAAACCACCTTTTTGTCACCCCACCCGGAAAGTGAGCTCATCGGCTTCCACATCAACAAGTGCCTTCCCCGTAGCAAAGAAAGGTCTCCCCAAAATGATTGGCACCTCGTAGTTAACCTCACAGTCAAGTATCACAAAATCTGCGGGAAGGATGAACTTGTCGGCCCGAACTAACACATCATCAATTATCCCCAATGTCCTATTCATTGTCCGATCCGCCATTTGCAACCTCATGGATGTGGGTCTTGGTTGCCCAATCCCCAACGTTTTGAACACAGAATAGGGAATCAAGTTAATGCTTGCCCCCAAGTCACATAAAGCTTTGGCAAAATTGGCACTCCCAATGGTGTACGGGATTGTGAAAGCACCGGGGTCTTCCAACTTTGGATCCATGGAGTGCACAATAGCACTCACTTGATGTGTCATTTTGATCATCTCACAGTTCATTAATCTCTTCTTTGTTACCAAATCCTTCATGAACTTGGCATATCCCGGCATTTGTTCTAAGGCTTTAACCAATGGCACATTTATGGACAAACTTTTCATCATATCAATGAATTTCTTGAATTGATTCTCATTATTTTGCTTTTCAAATCTTTGAGGGTATAGAGGAGGAGGCCTTGTAATTGGTGCCTTAGCCTTTGGCACTACCGACTCTGGCATGTCAGTCACGTGCTTCCTAGACGGGTTCACTTCTTCTTGCGTCTCCTCCACATTTTTATCAATATCAATCCTCGCTTCTTCATTAGCTTGAACATCATTGCTTGGCTTATCATCATCTTGCACCAACACATCATCACCCATATGTCTTCTTTGGTTTGAGGTACTAGCAACTCCACCTCTCCCACTTCTTGTTGTCACGGCTATTACATGCCCCGTATTCACACCTTTTGGTTTCACCACCGTATCACTAGGTAGTGCCCCCTTTGGGCGAGTATTTAAAGCTTGAGAAATTTGGTCAATTTGAACCTCCAAGTTGCGGATAAAAGTGTTGTGGAAGGCTAATTGGGCATCAGAGTCGACGTTTTTCTCCATCATTTGCTTAAACATGTTTTCAATCCATCCCATTTCACTATTGGAAGAACTAGGACCTTACGATGGATATGGAGGCGGGTTGTTTGGTTGTTGATACATCGGGGGCTTCTAAAAGCCCGACCCCCAATTTTCTTGATTGTTATTGTTCCAACCCTCTTGATTATTATTGACACCCCAATTACCTTGATTATTTCATTGTTGCCACCCCAATTACCTTGATTACCCTAATTGCTTTGATTATTGTTGTTGCCACCACTCCAATTTCCTTGGTGGCCTTGGTCGTTCCAGTTTCCTTGGTTTTCTTGTGATCTCCATTGTTGCTTCTTTGGCCTTGATAATTGTTGACATATTGAACCTCTTCATCTTGTTCATCATATGAATCATCTTGATTATACCCACTATTACTTTGCTCAAATTGTTTCGGATGGTTTTGTACTTGTTGACCTTATTGTCGTCGCTTGTTTACTATCATGTTCACCCCTTCCATAGCATTCACCTGTTTCGACCCTTGAACCTGTTGAAGTTGAGCCTTGGCCAATTGGTTCATGGTGGTTGTCAACTCCGCAATAGCTTGCCCATGATCATGTAGCTCCTTGTGTATGTAAATAACATTTGGGTCACCCTGAGGAACATTGGCTCTACTTTGCCACGACGAAGAGGTGTTCGCCATCTCATCCAAGATTTCACAAGCTTCAGAATAAGGTGTGCTCATGAAGTTACCCCCGGCGAGTTGATTTACCACACACTGATTCGTTATGTTGATCCCCCTGTAGAAGGTCTGTTGGACCATGGCCTCCGTCATATCATTGTTCGGGAATTCTTTGACCATGGTACGATATCTTTCCCAAATTTCGTGCAATGGCTCATTGGGCTCTTGTTTGAAAGCTAGAATTTCATCCCTTAGTGTAGCCATGTGCCTCGGAGAGAAGAATTTGGCAATGAACTTCTTATCCAACTCATCCCAAGTGTGGATGGAATAATTGGGCAATCTCTCTAACCAGTCTAAAGCCTTTCCCGTAGAGAAAAGGGAAACAGCCTTAACCGCAGTGCATCCTCGGTGACATTTGTTTGCTTGCTCCCCCAACAAGTATCGACGAAACCCTTGAGATGCTTGTAGGCATTTTGGTGTGGAGCTCCGGTGAAGAAACCCCGTTGCTCAAGCAGTGTAAGCATCACATTAGTAATTTGGAAGTTGCCCGCCCTAATCCGGGGAGGGACTATTGCACTTGCATAACCCTCATTCGGCAATACCCGGTACGCTGCTCTTGGTGGAGGCGTTCGGCCTAGCCTGTTTACTTGAGGCTCGGGATGAACCTCATCCATTTGATCATCATCTACCTCCTCCCCCAATGGTAAATTTCTAAGGGGATCGTTGTTAAGGGCCATTTTGTACCTAAAAGTAATTCACAAACAAAATTAGTGACTCGGAAGGAAGGAAAGACAAAACACACAAATACCTAGATATATAGCTAAATCCATTTAACTCCCCGACAATGGCGCCAAAAGTTGATCTCGGCCAAACCCACACCACAATTAAGTAGTGAAGCGGTCGATGCAATAATAAACCCAATAAAGGTTGGGATCGAATCCACAGGGAGTTAGAATATGAGATTAGGTGTATATCTAAGTTAAGTGCAAGTTTTGTCTCAAATTACACTTCCACAAACTTGATTGGTGTTCTACTTCTACTTTACTCTATTGTTTGCAAGTATAAAACTAAGGACAATATTTTTGGTTTTGAGTTTTTCAAATGATTAAAAGGGACTAGGGTCGTGACTTCTATCTAGGTGGTTATCTAATGGGTTGTAAACTCTAGGGTAAATTTGATTAGTTGGGGTCGTGATGTAGCAATCACATCCGGGTACTCACTCTATACCTCTTGGTAGTTTGAGTAATTTTGCCCAATTTGGCTTTCTCAAGTCCAATTGGGTATTTGCACAATACAAGTGATATTAGCTCAAGTCGGGTATTACTATCTTTAGGTTTAACCCTTTAATTGGGGTTATCACTTTCTTGAGTTCACCCCAATTTTTTGTTAGCCAAGTTTTTCTATACTTATTCTCTCTTTCTCAAGTATAGGCTAAGTTAAATAGGCATGAATTAATTTTTGCAACCATTGATTCTAGGATTCAATCATGAACAAGGATAAATATCACTAACCCAATCAAAAATAAGCCCTAAATTAAACACCCATAAAATACTCACACTAGGGTTGGGTCACAACCCTAGCTAAAGATTTAGCTACTCATGAAAAATAAAGAAATACAAGAAGAAATTAAGATAGAATGCATAATAATTGATTAGACAAAGAAAATCTAATGTTAAGAAGTTAATCTAGTACAAAATTACTCAATACAATAAAGAAAAAGGCCCAGGTGCACTTCTGAAAACTCAACATGACCTAAAAAAATGATAAAAAGTTCTATTTATACTAAGCTGAAAATATATGACATATATGCTCCTACGAAGGTTGTGCGACAGCATAATTCTGGTGCGGTCCGCACAATGAGCTACTGCAACCAAACAATTATCGTACGGTCTGCATTCTTGGGAACTTGGGCTTGGAACTTGGGGGCTTCTACGATCCACATAAAAATGGGTGCGGTCGCACTTATGATTATGCGGCCGCAGAAACCTGCTGCGGTTCGCACTCCTTCTTGACACAACTCTCTTTGGTGCGGTCCGCATGCCTTTAGCTGGCCCAAAAAGTACTCTCTGAATCTCCCCTCTACAGCCGCACTAGAATTGTGCGGTCTACATTCTAGAATTGTGCTTGCCCTTTTTGCCCTGTTTTGGTTCTTGTTCACTTTTGACTCCTTTATGAGTTGATTTTGACTTCTTTGGCTTGTGTCCCCATATTCCTGCAAATAAGCACATTTTGTTAGTTTTATGGAATGCATTTAAGCATTTTTGAGCTAAATCGCATGTAAAAGAGAGCAAATAATCGATCAAAATCCCCACTTATCAGATAACAAGAGCACTCCCGAGGTACCGCCTCATAGTCTCAAATCGTAAAATGAATCACAACTTTCCTTATATCACCCATGTGTATCAATAATCACAACGGCACGGCAGAAACCTCGTGCAAACAATTACAACCACACGGCAAAAATCTCGTGAAACAATAATGACCTCACGGCAGAAACCTCGTGCCACAATAACAACCGCACGGCAGAAAGCTCGTTCAACAATAATAACCGCACGGAAGAAACCTTGTGCAACAATAACAATCGCACGGTAGATACCTTGTGCAACAATAACAACCGCACGGTAGAAACCTTGTGCAACAATAACAACCACACGATATCCAAATTTGATGATTCTTTTTGCTATGACTCCGTAATTATGATATAGATCTAATGCTTTAATTAAAACACAAATTGGAGGTGATTTTCTTAATGTGTTACCATTTATGCTTGAATAAACAACGTCAAAACATAAAAAACGAGCGCAACACAACCCAAACCTATCCGAAACTCACCCGAGCCCCTCGGGACCCCGACCGAACATACCAATAAGTCCCAAAACATAACGTACACCTGATTAAGGCCTCAAATCACATCAAACAATATTAAAACTACGAATCGCACCTCAAATCGAACTTAATGGACTTATAAACTTTCAACTTCAACAACTCGCGCCGAAACATATCGAATCAACCCGGAATGACGCCAAATTTTGTATGCAAATCCCAAATGACATAACGGAGCTAATTCAACTCTCAGAATCGCATTCTGACCCCAATATCATCAAAGTCAACTCTCGGTCAAACCTCTCAACCTTCCAAAAAACTTTAACTTTTAAATATTTGCCGAAATGCTTCAAATTACTCTACGGAGCTCTAAATTCAAATTCGAACAAACGCCCAAGTCCAAAATTACCATACGAAGATATTTGAATCATCAAAATACTATTTCAGATTCGTCTATACAAAAGTCAAATTCTGGTCAACTCTTACCGCTTAGCCTTCTAAAATACGAATCCTTCTTCCAAATCAATCCTGAATCATCTGAAATCCGAACTCGACTGCACATGCACATCATAACACATAATACAGAGCTGATCGAGACCTCAAGCCACCGAATAGGACGCTAATTATCAAAATGACCGATCGGGTCGTTAAAATGAGATTGGTGATGAAGTCACGGCGCCCATGGCTTTGGTGCCCGTGGGAGATGGTGATGATGATAAGCCCAGAGCTACAGCTGGCGGGCATTCTGAGGAGGAGGAATAAGTTTTTCTTTTCACCCTACTGTGCTTTATATTTTTACATGCATCGGGGACTATGCATATGCTAAGTGTGGGGTAGGGGAACTACATCCTGTGATGTAAATTGTATAAATTGGTTTCTTTTTATTAATCTTTTTTAGGAACCCGTAGTATACTTAGTCTAGTTTTAGAAAGAAAAAGAAAAAAAAATACTAAATTAGAAAAAAGGAAAAAAAAGCAGAAAAAACTCGGACATTTCCCGACGATGGATCTTTTGGACAATTTTCTTGAGGGATTAAAGTCCGATTAGAAAACACCACAAAAGATTATTTTTTTTTAGGATAGTTAGGTAGTATCCCTTGATTTTTCTTTGGGCACTGGTTCTTTTTCAAGGGTGTAGCTCGAACCGGGTACTTTGTTTTTCTTTTTAGGAGTAGGTTAGAAAGAAACTGAGTTACTCTGAGGTACCTATTGACGTGTGTGTAGCTCAAATCAGGTACTTTGTTTTTCTTTTTAGGAGTAGGTTAGGAAGAAACTGAGTTGCTCTGAGGTACCTATTGACGTGTTTGGTGCTGGCACATTAGGTTATGGCATGCACTCTGTCTTTCCGTGCATTTGATTTGAATTGTGATGCCTGAGTAAAATAAATAGCCTACTCTGTGATGCCTTTTCCCAGTTGTTTGACTTTGTATGCCACATAGTGCAATATTGCTTAAAATTTCTCAATTATATATGTTTGCTCGACTTGAGAGTTGAACAGAACCGTCTAGATTGAGTCGTGTGCACTGTGTGTGAGAGGAGTTGTGACTTTCTGTGTTATTTTGTGTAGTCTAAAACTTACCTCGTGTGTTAATCGAAGCAAAATCAATAAGTTGTGCTAGACTAGGAGATGGTGTAGGCGTTTCTTGCTTGATCATAGATGTGCTTGTCACTTAAAAATAAAATTTTCCGTTGCTAGCCCCTCTGAGCCTATAGACCTTTTCGTTGGCACCCACATTACAAGTCGTACCCCTATTTTGTTCTTAATTTAAGATTGTTGAACCTTTACCTTCTAAGGCACTTAGTCGCTAAAAGAAGTAAGGTGAGAGATTGGGGAGTAGCTTCCGAGTAGAACCATGGAAAGGCCCTTAAGGTGCACTAAAGTTATGGGGAAAAAAGGTCATTACCCGATAAACCTTAATGTATGGAGTGTGTGTAGAAAATAAATTGCAAGAAAGAAAATAGAATAGTTCAAATAATCTAGAAGAATGCACACCTCCTAATCTTACTAATTCGTGCTAGTGGGAGTATAGGAGTGCTTAATTGAAAAAGAGGGCTATGTTATATATTTTTTGGAAAAGGGTCAGAAATACCCCTAACGTATTGAAAATGATTTATATTTGCCCTCCTGTCACGACCCAAAAATCAACCGTCGTGATGGCGCCTCTCGTGGTACTAGGCAAGCCACTACTCAACTATCTTAACACAGTAAAAACTTTGAATATTTTTACGGAAGCAATTAATATTTAAGAAAACCTTTTCGAAACGGAAATAAACTCGCTACACAATATAATTTATCCCAAAACCGGGGAGTCATCGAGTACATGAGCATCTATACCAGGAACAGTCTAATACAATGTCTAAGGAATAAGAACTGAAATGCGATAAAGATAATGAAGGAGAGCCAAGGCTTGCGAACACCATGCAGCTACCTCGATAGTCTCCGGGATCAGCTGCTCAAATATCAACACCCGCTATGACCGGGAACACCTGGATCTGCGCACGAAGTGCAGGGTGTAGCGTGAGTACAACCAACTCAGTAAGTAACAATAATAAATAAGGAACTGAAAGATAGTGACGAGCTATACAATTATAGTTTGTTTTCAGTAATCTCGGCAAGAAAGTAGATATGCTTTCAAATTCGGAAATTTAAGTCAAATCAGTTTATGCATTACCAAGTTCAAGTAAAATCGGATACAATATCTTCCACGAGTTTCAAAACAATGACATATAGCAACTAAGTGCAACAACAAATGAAAGCAAGTACAGCATCTCAGGGTAACAGTCACTTAACCTTTCTCAATAGCTCAATGACTCGGCTCTCAGTTCTCAACACTCCCACTCAATAGGTACATGCGCTCACTGGGGGTGTACAGACTCCGGAGGGGCTTCTTCAGTCCAAGCGCTATATCTCTGCGGCGTGCAGCCCGATCCCATATAAATAGCCATAAGGCTCATTGCGGCGTACAACCCGATCCATTTATATATATACAACCCTGTGGCTCGTTGCGGCATGTAACCCGATCCATATATACAGCCCTAAGACTCGTTGCAGTGTGCAACTCGATCCACATACATACATATAGCTCACAGCTCGGCACTCAGGCCCTAACTCAGTCACCAACCTCTCTAGTCTCTCGGGCTCTCAGAAATCATATAACTCAGCCCAAAGAAAGATAATATAATGTATCAGCAAGAACAAGAAGAGATTGAGATATGATACACAAGTAAACTGTGGTTGAGTATAAAATAACAATTAGCAATTAATTCAACGAGTACACGACCTCTGCGAGTCCCAATAGTGTAGTCACATAGCCTAAGCATGACTCCTAACATGATTTGCAGTCAAATTTCTATAACACATGGAAAGCGTATAACTAACAACAAGTTATTCAACTTTACAGTTCCACGGAATGGGCCAAGTCACAATTCCTACGGTGCACGCCCACACGCTCGTCACCTAGCATGTGCGTCACCACCAAACAATCATATAACAGCAAAATTCAGGGTTTCATACCCCCAGGACCAGATTTAAAACTGCTACTTACCTCAACCCGAGCAAAACTCTACTCCAATATGACTTTGCCTCGCGAATCGGCCTCCAAACGTCTCGAATCTAGCCACACGCAGTACAATACAAACAATACTAACTAAAGGAATCAATTCCACAAGAAAAATACGAAATTATAAGCCAAAATCCGAAATTGGTCAAAAGTCGGCCCCGGGCCCACGTCTCAAAATCCGACAAAAGTTACAAAAATCGAAAGCCCATTCACGACGAGTATAATCATACCAAATTTATCAAAATCCGGCATCAAATAATAATTCAAATCCCCAAAAATTCATTCTCCAAATCCTTAGTCTCAAACTCCCAAATTTCACCTCAACACCACACAATCTTGGTGGGAACAACAATGGGGAACAAGATTATTGATAAAAAATGAGTACAAGAAGCTTACCTCAAAAATTCCCTCGAAAATCCTCTCCAAAATCGCTCAAGTCCGAGTTCAAAATGTTGAAATGAGACTAAAATCGCAAACCCTTATTTTTAAACATTCTGCTCAGGCTTTTCGCACCTGCAGCCACTTATCCGCATATGCGGGACTGCTTCTGCGGTTATTACTCTGCTTCTGTGGAAACCACTTAAGTCACTGGGCTCGCACATGTGCTCCAGGTTTCGCACCTGCGGAGGCGCTTCTGCGGCCCTTTGTCCGCTTCTGCAGAAACAACCAAACCTTCAAACTTCGCACCTGTGCTCTTCTCTCCGCATCTGCGTCCTCGCAAGTACGGAAGGAACATCACACCTGCGACCACTCCCTTTTCCACCTAGCCTGCTTCTGCGTCTCTCTTCCCGCTTCTGCAGGCTCGCACCTGCGGTGTCCACTCCGCAGGTGCGGTTACACCAGTAGCAGCGATACTTCAGCTGTTTCACCAACTCAAAACCAAATCCGTTGACCACCCGAAATCAAACCGAGGTCCTCGGGACCTCAACCAAACATACCAACAAGTCCTAAATCACGATACGAACTTAGTCGAATCCTCAATTCACCTCAAACAACATCAAAAACACGAATTACACACGGATTCAAGTCTAATGAACTTTGAAATTTCCAAATTCTACAAACGACGTCGAAACTTATCAAATCACGTCCGATTGACCTCAAATTTTGCACACAAGTCACAAATGACCCCACGAACCTACTACAACTTCCGAAATCGGAATCCGACCCCGATATCAAAAATTTCACTCTCGGTCAATCTTTCCAAAATTTCAACTTTCGCCATTTCAAGTCTAAGTCTACTCTCGACCTTCAAATCACATTCCGGACGTGCTCCTAAGTCTAAAATCACCTAACAGAACCATCAAAATTCAAATCCGAGGTCGTTTACACATAAGTCAACATCCGGTCAACTTTCCCAACTTAAGCTTTCAATTAAGAGACTAGGTGTCTCAATTCACTCTGAAATCTCTCCGGGCCCTCACCAACTAACCCGGTAAGTCATATAACAGTTGTAAAATACAAAAGAGACAGAAAATGGGGAAACGGGGCTACAACTCTCGAAATGACCAGTCGGGTCGTTACACCTCCTTTCACCTATTAGGCCATAATTTCCCTTAACGTTAACTTTTGGATTAAAAATACCCCTCCTTTTAACAGAATTCTTTGATAGCATATGTGGGTCCTTTAATTAAATATATGGCACTTATTTATTAGTCCACATAGTTATTAGACCAACCCCAAAATAATTCGACCCATCTAGGTTAAAACCCAAAACAACTACAAACCATTTGATTTTCTAACAGAAATTGTCCAAAGATTTTCAGCACTAGAAGTTTCGATTACAATAATGGAAAGCTTGAAGTTTAATCTTCACAGCAAGGTACTGACACAATGTTTTAAGTTCCAGACAACTTTAGCGAAGCATTTTAACATAATTGATCTCAATAAAGAAATCCAGCAGCAGAGGATTCAACAATGCCTAGTACGAGCTCCTCGAACCAGCAGCTATACTCGATTCTCAGCTTCAATTCAATAGGTTTTTTCGAATGATTTCCAACAACCCTTAAATCAGTACTACAAATTTTTATCAACCCCAGATTCGTTCTTGAGAAAGAAATTGAGAATTTCAACCAACAGACTTCAAATTCAGTATAAACTTCTCAAAGACTGTAAAAGTGATGTTTTAAAACCAAAAATAACTCAAAATCCCAGACTCGAAAGTCGAAACACCCAATTGATGCGGCGACAAATGATCGGGTTTAAAATTCAACTCAAGCTTTCGGATCGTTCAACAATGGCTATACAAAATTTTCTGGCAAATTCAATTCCAACAGCAAGTATTGGCAAAATTCAAATTAAAATAATTTCACAGCCTCAATAATGGACAACTTCAAAAATATTCCACTAATTTAAAATCTGTTTGTGCCTCGTTTCTTCAATGTTTTGCGTTTTATGACTGAGTGGATTCAGAAGCTGCGATTTTTGGTTAAAACTAGCGCAAATAAGCTCCAACCTATTCTATATCTAAGCTCAGCTAAGCTTCTTCATCTTATAAAAATGGTGGATTCTTCGAAATTCAGTTCCAGCAATCGCCAAACTCATGTGTAAACAAATAAATCCTAATGGGTCGGGTTATTATGAGTCGGATTATTTATGGATCGGGTCTAATAGCCAGGTGGACTAGTAAATTAATGCCACTTATTTCATTAAGGGACCCACATATGCCATCTCATGATTCTGTCAAAAGAGGGATATTTGTAATCCAAAAGTTAACGTTAAGGGCAATTATGGCCTAATAGGTGGAAGGAGGGCAAAGTTAAACCATTTTCAATACGTTAGGGGTAAGTTTTACCTTTTTCCGTATATTTTTTGTGGCGAGTGAATTGGTTGAGAAGAAGATGTGCTCGATTTTTTAGTGTAGTGTATTAAAGTGCTTATGAAAGTTAGTTACTATTCCTAAATATATCCTACCCGTCCTTTGGCCTACATTACAACCTTAAAGTCCTAATTGATTCTAGATTTGGCTAACTTAGATTAGTAGAGATGTACACTACGACAAGCTTATGGTACGACCACGAGATGCATATGAATTTTTTGTGAGAGTGTCCAAATTTTGTTCAATTGTGTGATGTCCTTAAATTATGTACAAAGGCATACTTGAATATGTAGACTATTCTATATTCACTCTTTTGTTTGTTGGTGAGGGCACATGATCTCATGAAGCATTGGTAATGTTGTAAACTTCTCTTGTTGGGTGGGTGCGCGAGTTGAGAGTGCTTAGTGGTAATAAGTCGACTCTTGAGGTAGGGTGATTACAGATAGATTGTTTGAACTGATTGAATTGAAATGTTTATATTTGGGCATATTTAAAATGGGAAAAATGTGAAATTTGTATGTTTATGCTTGATTGCCGGTATCGATCATATTCAAGTATAGAGTGTAGGGTTAAAAATTGAAGTGCCCCTCTCTAGTTGAGATGTGTACGTTGTTGGGGTGTAGTTGATAGTAGGGGTGTCAATGGTTCGGTTCGACCGGTTATTTTATAAAATTTATACCATACCAACTTTTCGGTTATTCTATTATGTATAACTAAAATTAGACTTTTCAAAATCGTCTCAATCATGTCGGTTTCTCTTCGGTATCGGTACGGTTTGGTTAATTTTCGGTAATTTTTTTAAACGTCATGTAAAGTCACTAGTAGAAGTAAAATGCAATAACATACGTACTTTTATTAGGACTTATCAAAATTCTCTAGATGTTTTTATAGTTTAGAAGGTGATGAATTAATATAATACGAAAGACATACATCACCATAGTTTCCAAAAGCTTTTATGATATGTAGGTCCATCTGAGTTTTGTTTTGCACGTTTCTATCATTTTGCATATAGCTATTTGTATTGTACAACTCATTGAAGAAATGGGACCCATTTAAAGTTCTTATTCATATATGACTGATGCTGCTTTGATTACTAGTGGGTGTAGTCTTACACTGTTATCTATGCGTAAAAATTAGCTAGTTTAAAAATCTGATTTTGGTGAAGTTTGGTTTGAAGATTAAAATGTGTTTGGACATCAATTTTCAAAATATATTTTTCAAATTTATTTTGAAAAAATATGAAACATGACTTATACCCACAAGTTCTAAAAACTATCACAAATACCCAACAATACCATTATCAATAACATTCATTATATTATCGCAAACCATAATCCTGAACATAAATAAATTTGATACAAAATTATCATTTTTATAATGAACTACATGATATACTATCAGGTGACCGAGAAGACGAAACAACATTGTTACAAAATAATAAATGGTGGGCTCTTTTATAAAATACAAAAGTTTGGGGCAATTTTTAAAAAATATAATAATAATATTTTGGCCAAAAACCAGCTATTGAACTGGTTTTGAGATTTGGGATTTGAGATTTGAGATTTTTCCAAAATATAAGCAAAATCTATGGGCAAATATGTGTTTGCCAAATAAATCCTAAATTTATTTTGACAAAATCTATGGCCAAACGGGTCCATAGTATTTGATTTGAAGTACTGTAATTTAGTTTGAGTGCACTAAATGTGAACTAAAAGTGGAAAACTACATAAAAATATTTAGAATTCTAATGATCTTTTATACGTATATATTAAAGCATAATTTAGGTTGTCATCTTTTACGTCGAATATTTTTATTTAGAGAAAATAGTATAGAAACATACAAAGTGAGTACATGAATGAGAAAAAAATAATAGAAATTTTAACAATATGTATGAGTTTAACATAAATATCTTAAGGTTAGATTATATTATTAGTAGCTTTTATTCATTTACAGTTGTATATGGAGAATGATTAATTAGTGTAAATTCCATTTAGGACATCATCAGAAAAGTTGGAAAAAGAATTATTTGAAGTTGGAATTTCATAAAATTTAACTTTCGCCTTCTCACAAATTTATAAGTATCATGTCTAGCTCATATTTTGGGCGCATGTAGTCTCGAATTTTTCCTTCTCAAACGTGAACTTCATAGTAAATAAAAAATATATTTTTTCGTAGTTTCTTTTTAATTAAAACTCATATATCTTTCCGTCATAATAAAGAAAAATATATCTAACTTCAGCATATTTATCTTTAAAATCTTATAAAATAAAATTAAAGTCCTTTCTTTCTGGTAAACAAGGGAAGCCCATGATTTTAAATTAAAATTGATCTTTCATTTCTATCACTCTAAATTAATATTAATCTAACTTTAACAATACCCATCTCTCAAAATCTTATAAAAATAAAATAGTAGAGCAAAATAGAGTCCAACTTAACATGAAAAAGAAAAATAAGTAATAACCTTGCTTGTAAAGTTATTTTCCTAATTATATATATATATATATATATATATATATATATATATATATATATATATATATATATATATATATATATAGAGAGAGAGAGAGAGAGAGAGAGAGAGAGAGAGAGAGAGAGAGAATGGACTTCCCTATGATCGAAAATATATTTTATTTGAGCTAAATTAATTTGGCAAAAGAAATTGTGACTTTGAAAAATCAAGAAGGCATTAATTAGTATTTTTCCAAATTATCCTTGAACCAAAAAATGATCTACAAAATATGAGTATATATAAAGAGCAATTTAAGAAGATATAAAAGATAACTTAGTTAAATAACACTTACATTAATGCTATTAAATGATTCTCTTAATGCACGTGTCAAAAATTTAGAAGAATTTATTTTGAACGAAAGGTAACATCGTCTAATAAATTATCCATAACTATTTTAATAACTTGATATTTTAAGTAAATTTTTATGTTATCAGTGCGTATAAATTAAGAAAAAAATTTACGCATACTAATTAACACAACTTAAGCATTGTATTATTGGGCCCATGCATCTCTTACTAGTGTCATATATAAGACTCAAAAAACTAAAATATTATAAGATACTTTAATTCATACGCACACACATTTGTATTTAGAATTATTTTCTTTCACACGCGACAAACAAGGCAATTCACGTGGCGGCAAAGTCTTAGTTACACGTAGCATCCAGTCAGCACCAAATTAATTAAGCCAGTTATACGCACATCATCCAATATAAAAACATAACGTCTCTTATATAATATTCTCATTTGTCCAATAAACGATCACGAGGAGGCTTTGTTTATTCTTCCCTTTGCGTGTATATATCAAAAGAGGAAAGAAAAATATAAATGTAAGGCAAGTCAAAATGAGATCATATTAAGAAACTAATAAGGCAAGAAAAAAAAAGTTAAGAAGGAGAATGGAAAAGATGTAAAAAGGCATGAAACGCAAAAAAAGGAAAGTAATCCAAAGAAAATTTGACCAAAAACTTTACCTAATATATACACCAAAACTTTTATACACCATATATATATATATGGCATGAGCCATATATATAAACTTTTACATTACAACATGATCAAAAAGTTAATAAATGTAGATTATAATCAAAACTTCAAAATAAACTATAGTGTGATAAGGATATTAACCGTAACCAATAAGAATTATATTTAGTTATAACTATACAAAACAATTTAAATTACTGAATGAACTCGAGTTAAATTAATTAAATTTGATGTGATGCATTAAGTAAACTTTTTCCCCAAATGACTGGAGAACAACCATATTGTCACGACCCCAAATCCACTAGTCGTGATGACATCTAATCCAACCCGCTAGGTAAGCCAACTAATAACTATCCAATTCCAATAATATTAATAAGATAATTAAACAAAAGGAATTATCTGAATCTTATACATTTCTCAAGGACTGGTAGTACAAATCATGAGTTTCTAAGAATAGAGTTTACAAAGCTGAAATGAAGTAAATACATCATCTGTTTGAAAAATACATTAACAGAGTTTTATAGATCTAAGGCTACTATGAACAAGAGGCAGCTATAACCGGGACGCATGTACATCTTCAAATCCAGCTCCCATCAGACACAACAACATCAGCATCCAACATCTGCACGCAAGGTACAGAAGCGTAGTATGAGTACAACAAACCACACGTACTCAGTAAGTAACAAACCTAACCTTAGGTTGAAAGTAGTGACGAGCTAACACAAAGGTCAGGTCCAACATCAATATTCCACAATAGTTCATAACAGCATAGTACAAGTAATAAAAGACGTATCTCATAAATAAGGTGTTCAATTCATTCACAGTTCCAGAAAATAGGCATTGCTTTTCAAGTATCTCAGTGAAAACTCAAATCTTTTACCGAAAATGCCAAAATACGAGTAAGTTTGAAAACTGTGATTTTTCACAAAACTCCTTTCAATAATAAGTAAGATGTTTTATTTTCAGATAGCATGAGGAAAGTACGTCTCTATACCTACATGTCAAGATACAGGTAAAATCATAAATGTCACCAAAATCGGGTAGTAGAAGGAAATACATCACTATGCATGTATCTCAAGTACGCATGTCAAATGCAATGCATCTCAATGATGAGCTCATGTACTCACACTCTCAGAGTACTCAATCTCACTGTCTCGCATTCTCTCTCATTATGCTCAATGCTCAGCACACTCAATCACTCAGCGTTGTACAATACCTGCTGCGGCGTGCAACCCGATCCATATATGACCATAAGGCACGTTGCGGCGTGCAACCCAATCCATATATATATATATATCCATAAGGCTCGTTGCGGCGTGCAACCCGATCCACATGTATATAGCCATAAGGCTCGTTGCGGCGTGCAACCCGATTCACATGTATATAGCCATAAGGCTCGTTGCGACGTGCAACCCGATCCATATATATATATATCCATAAGGCTCGTTGCGGCGTGCAACCCGATCCACATATATATAGCCATAAGGCTCGTTGCGAAGTGCAACCCGATCCATATACACATATATAATCAACTGCGCTCACTGGGGGTGTGTAGACTCCAGAGGAGCTCCTACAGCCCAATCGCTATAATCCGTACGAACAACTCACGTTCCATAATATCAATATCTGGATCCGCACGGACAACTCACGTGCTGCACTGACAACTCACGTACTATAGTATCAATATCCTCACAAACAGGCCCCCGACCTCACTTAGTCATCAATCTCTCTAGTCTCACTCACGGGCTCACAATGTCATGAAACTAGCCCGACAACAATGATATGATATATCAATAAATAATAATTGAGATTGAGATATGATATGAATGCATGAATATGACTGAGTACGAAATATCAATGAAATCAGTGAAATGACAGCAAGAAACAACCACTATGGGTCCTAACAGTATCGTCATAAAGCCTAAACATGATATCTAGCATGATTGACAGCTCAATTACTTTATCACATGGTGAAAATACGGACATCAACAAAGTAGGGCCGCTATACAGTGCCATGGAAATAACAAAGTCCCAATTCACATGGTGCACTCCCACATGCCCGTCACCTAGTATATGCGTCACCTCAATACCAATCACATAACACGTATTTCGGGATTTCATACCTTCAACACTAAGTTTAGAAGAGTTACTTACCTCGAATAAGCCAATACCAATGTTGAACAAGCCAAGCGATGCTCCAAAGATGCCATCACATACGTAGCGACCTCCGAACGGCTCAAAACTAACCAAAAGCAATTCAAATATATCAAATAAAGCCAAAGGAAATAATTCCACATGATAAAGATCGAATCCTTATTCAAAGCCCAAAATCGGCCAAAACTCACACCCGGGCCAGCGCCTCGTAACCCAACAAAACTCACAAAATCCGACAACCCATTCAATTACGAGTCCAACCATACTAGTTTCACTCAAATACGACTCCAATTCGATGTTCAAAACTCAAAAATTCATATTATGAAACTTTAAGCCAAAACCCCCAATTTTCTCTTTTAAATTCACAATCCAATTACCAAAAACGAAGGTAGATTCATGAAATATAACCAAAACCGAGTAGAGAACACTTACCCCAATACTTGTGATGAAAATTGCTCCAAATATCGCCTCAATCCGAGTCCCACATCTCAAAATATGAAGAAAGAACCAAAGCCTCGATTTTATGGTTTCTGCCCAGCATTTCCGCATATGCGATTAAAATGTCGCATCTGCGACGCGACCTAAGCGGAATCTCACCTCTACGAAGCCCATGGAGGCCGACCCTTCCGCACCTGCGGACATTCTCCGCCTCTGCGCACGCGCAGGTGCGCCAACCAACTCCCGCTCCTGCGCCACTCACCGCTTCTGCGGCTAATCTTACGCTTCTGCAGACGCGCAGATGCGCCCTTACTTACGCTTCTGCGGTCTTCCTCAGCAGCTCAAACCTCGGTTCTGCGACTCCTCTGTCGCTTCTGCGACCATCGTACCTGCGCAAACCAGCCGCATGTGCGATCACACGAGAACTAACAGCTTAGCAAAAATCCAAAAATGCAATGAAATAATCCGAACCTCGTCCGAAATTTTGAACTTTTTAACTTCAATAACTCGTGCCGAAATATAGCAAATCAACCCGGAATGAACCCAAATTTTGCACACAAGTTCGGAATAACATAACGAAGCTATTCCAATTCCCGGAATCACAATCCGGACGCGCTCCTAAGTCCAAAATCATCCAACGGACCTATCGGAACCATCAAAACTCCGTTCCGGGTTCAAATTGATAAAAAAGTAAAACTTGGTCAACTCTCCCAATTTAAAGCTTCAACAATGAAATTCATTCTTCCAATTCGATTTCGAATAACCTGAAAACCAAAACCAACAATTCCGAATAACCTGAAAACCAAAACCAACGATTCATATAAGTCATAATACATCACACAGAGCTACTTATGCTCGCAAACTACCGAGCGAAGTGTAAATGCTCAAAACGACCGGTTGTATCATTACATGCATTTGTTTACTTCTTATAAAATGATCTGGCAAGACCGTACGATACTTTAAACCAACCGACAACGTACAATTAAGGCATATTTTTTCAACCTTTTTTAGGACATGCACAAAGGTTGTAAACGGACAGCTTGGCTTGGAATTTTCCCAGATCTTACCATCGGATCTTCCTAGACAATCCAGCGTGTTGATAACTTTTTCCCAACCACCAAATTAGAGCTTAATATCCAGTCAACTATTCTTTAACTACCGGTGTACCCCACATTCCACCAATATATAAAGACCCCCATTTCTGCTCCAAAATCTTCTCTCTCTATATATCTATATATATATATATTCCATATATTCAACTCTTTTGGTTAATTGTTCATTCTTGGTAAGTTCCCAGGAATAATTTTAGGCTAATATTTCTCTGCTTGTTGTGCTTCATCTTACCAAGGTTTGTCCCAGCACCTATGCAGTTAATTTTTATGATGATAGGGGCGGATACAGTATAGAGGCAATGGGTGCACGAGAACCATGAGTACACATGCACTTACTATCTCGAGATTTGTTTGTGTCTAGAAATTTAGATTGTGCATCATAGATTTTAAATTTTGGATATGTCTTTGCTTATATATACTCGTTTCGTTCAATCCACCTTTGTAGTTTGTCTTGCAATGTATTTATTATTCTTGTTATATTTTCTGTTCCAATGGATTTTAATGATATTATGTTTTCCAGCTGGCTTCGAGTTATTACACATAGTATTATCCATTCTTATGCTTTCATGTTAGTTTGCTTGTTAAGGAAGTAAGTTGAGGTCTATAATTTGAACTAAATTTTTGGTGAATACTGATGCATAGCTGGTGCATTCCAAATAAAAGTTATATATGATGCGTTGAATATTCCAAATCAAAAAGAAGGATTATATAGCTTACCCTAACTTGTTCGAGACCGAGACGTTGTTGTTGGAATTAATTCATGTGTCTGAATGTGATTAATAAACCCCATTCTCCCAAATACTTTCTGGCTGACTTTAAGATATTGCACTGTTATTACGTGATAGTCTTAAAAGATTGCTAATTCTATTGACAAAGTGCAGATCTTGAAAAGGTTGTTCAAAATGCCTAGCACTATGGATTCTGAGAATGGAACTGTCAAACATGTCGAATCATCTCTTCCATCTTTATTCGAAATTGAGGAATCTGATGATGATTTGTCTGGATTGCTGGAAAAACCAAGAGCTGTTAATATAGAAAGGAAAAGATCATTTGATGAAAGATCTTTCAGTGAAATGTCAATAACTCATTCGCCGCCACACAATCTAGACAGTGTGTTTTCCCCAGGAAGAAGGTCTAGCATAAATTCACCCAGATCAAGCCACTGTGTTGAGCCACATCCCATAATAGGCGAAGCGTGGGAAGCCCTGAGGCGTTCTATAGTTCAGTTCCGAGGACAACCTGTGGGAACTCTTGCTGCTGTAGATAATTCTACAGAGGAACTTAACTATGATCAGGTACAATTTTGATCATTTTCTAGTTCTTAGGCAAATGCTACAACTTCTAGCATGTTTGGCCGTGCTTCTAAAATTAGCTTATTCTATAAAGTATTTTTAAAAAAAGTACTTCTGGTAAGAAACAATTTGTGTTTTGCTAATCAATTTAAATTAATATTTGGCCCAACTTTTTTAAAGAGTTCTTCGAAATGCATTTTTCTCATAAGTGTTTTCTCGAACCCGTAACCTCCTGCTCACAAGGCAGCAACTTTACCAGTTACGCCAAAGCTCCCCTTCTTAATAAACCTTGCAACTCTGACTTAAAAAACTATGGCAGGTATTTGTGAGAGATTTCGTGCCCAGTGCTTTGGCATTTTTAATGAATGGTGAACCTGAAATAGTCAAAAACTTTCTTCTGAAAACGTTACGGCTCCAATCATGGGAGAAGAAGATAGACCAGTTCAAGTTAGGGGAAGGAGTTATGCCTGCAAGTTTTAAAGTAATTCATGACTCTGTTAAGAACTCTGATACTATTGCTGCTGATTTCGGGGAATGTGCTATAGGCAGAGTTACTCCTGTAGATTCTGGCTTCTGGTGGATTATACTCCTTCGTGCATACACAAAGTCTACAGGGGATACTTCTTTAGCTGAAATGCCCGAATTTCAAAAGGGTATACGCCTGATTTTGGCTTTAGGTCTTGCGGAAGGTTTTGATACATTTCCGACCTTGCTCTGCGCTGATGGATGCTCTATGATTGATCGCCGAATGGTTAGTCTCATGAACTCGATCTCTTCTTTGCCATTGTTCTTGAGCTAGATGCGGGTTTGGAGCAGGTTGTGTGGGCTCAATTGAACTTATGTTTTCGGCTTGAACTATATATACTTATGCAAAAGAAGTTAAAATATTGGAGTACTCATAATTTTAATAGTACAATAAAGAACCCATAGCCAAAAGGCTACATCCGACTCTATCTGTCCATCTCCTTTCAGTATAAGGTTTTTTTTCTTCTTTTTTTCCGGAGGATCTCCTCTTTTTCATCCTGTACTCCTTCCATTTATTCTGATTGATCTTTTGCATTGTAAATTCTTTCTTTACTATTCGTGTTTCTTGGCAATACCAACTTAATAATTGTGTTTTGTAAAGTCCCTCTTAGTGTGTTTGGCCAGCATACGAGTTTGACTGCTTATGTCCTATTGTTAATTTTTCAGGGAGTTTATGGCTATCCTATTGAGATACAAGCGCTTTTTTTTATGGCCTTAAGATGTGCTTTGTTTCTACTAAAACAAGATGAAGAAGGCAGAGAGTTTTCTGATCGAATAATTAAACGCCTTAATGCCTTAAGCTATCACATGAGAAGTTACTTTTGGCTTGATATGAAACACTTGAATGATATACACCGTTACAAGACAGAAGAGTACTCTCACACTGCAGTTAACAAGTTCAATGTGATGCCAGATTCATTACCAGATTGGGTTTTTGATTTCATGCCAAGTCGTGGCGGTTACTTCATTGGAAATGTTAGTCCAGCTAGAATGGATTTCCGTTGGTTTTGTTTGGGTAATTGCATTGCAATTTTGTCATCTTTGGCTACACCTGAACAAGCCTCAGCAATAATGGATCTCATTGAATCGCGATGGGAAGAGCTTGTTGGAGAAATGCCACTCAAAATTTGTTATCCTGCTATGGAAACTCATGAATGGAGGATTGTTACGGGGTGTGATCCTAAAAATACTAGCTGGAGTTACCATAATGCTGGATCTTGGCCAGGTTAGTTCCTCCTGTTTTAAAATCCCTAAAGTTCATCTCTAGTTAGTGATTTATTATTTGACAAAACATATTGTGATGTATGCAATGTACTTGTTGAGTAGCTTAACTAACTAATTGGTGAATGGAGTGCATTCGACCTATGCGTTTAAGATTTGAACCTAATGAATTCTAACCTTTTGAATTTTTTAGCACTAAACTCATTATATTTTATTATGAATTCAAAATTTAGTATTTCTTGATACTTTAGTGATTTTTCACATATGTACTAGTTCTGTGATGTTGGTCTTGGCCAAGTTAGTTCGTCATGCTTTAAAATCCCAAAAGTTCAAATCTATTTAGTGACTTGTTATTTGTCCAACATATTGTGATGTATGCAATGTACTTGTTGGGTAGCTTAACAAACTAAATGGTGAATGGAGTGTAAGATTTTGAACCTGATGAATTCAACCTTTGATGTTTTTAGCACTAAACTCATTGTACTTTAGAAATTATTGATTCAGAATTTAGTATTTCTTGAAATTTTAGTAATTTTACACATATGTATCTAGTTCTGTGAGAAAAATGCTCGGTTCAATTGAACTCCTAGGATAAAGGCTCCCTCCACCTTGCTTATGTGAGCAAAGCATAACATATTCCAAACTTGAATAAAGGAGTTGTGGTTTCTGACTTAAAATGGCCCAATGATACTCTTACTAGGCTAAGCCCGCGCCATTTTTTTCAAAAAGCTTCACGCCATTAAGAGTATCCAAACATCTTATAAGTAACTTTCTTTTCTTTTTTACAACACACATCCAACAGTGGTAGGTTGATGGTCAATGTAATACAAATCAAATGATTCTTCTAAATCGAAATTGGCTTGGATAGAGCAAGTGATACAAACGATCGATACAGTTAACTACAACTAATTTGAGATTGAAATATAGTTGATTGACATCAATTTACTTGTTTTTTGTGTCTTAGTTCTTTTGTGGCTCCTTACGGCTGCATGTATCAAGACTGGAAGACACCAATTAGCAAGAAAAGCCATTGAACAAACAGAAACTCGTTTACTAAAGGATAGTTGGCCAGAGTACTATGATGGAAAACATGGTCGTTACATTGGCAAACAAGCTCGGAAATTCCAAACGTGGTCCATTGCTGGTTATTTGGTGGCTAGAATGATGCTTGAAGATCCATCTCATTTGGGTATGATAGCACTAGAAGATGACAAACAGATGAAGCCTCCAATGAAAAAATCTACTTCTTGGTTTTGTTAATATACTATAGTCACTTTCAATTGCTTAAAGTACTTGTCTTTTAGATTTTATTTTGAGTTTTTGACATTCTTTTTGATTTGTCATGAAAATTTCCTTATTAATGGTAAGAGTGTATTGTGTTTTTCTTTCTCCTCTCATATTGGTCTTGTCCTAAAGATATACTTCAAATGATAATTATGATTTGCTGGAGATATATTAGATAAACATTTGTTGGTTCTATACCTAACTAGCATTCCTTTACATGATTGAGGGGGAAAAAAAGAAAATTCATGGTTGGTTAGTGTTACCAGTAACTTCACATCATTGTGCTGAAACTCAACCAAGTTTGGTATACAAATCAAGATTATTATTCAGCAACATGCAATGTCAAATTCATCACTCTCATAACATCTGCATACTGATAGAGAAGCAAGACACTTCCAAAAAAGATTCTTTACTAAAATAAGCAAAAAAGAAAACCTCTTTTACATGTAAGAATGAAAGAAATGATACACGTTCGAATAGATAACTGAAGCACAAGAACATTTAGATGTTTAACAGGGAAATACAGCCAGCAGAAAGAAGGTGTAAACTTTGGAGGCAAGGGAAGGTGCTTTATCTGTAGCTGCCACATAAATCTCTATTCCTGCTTTTCCAACTCCCCCATTCTTTCTATAATTGCCTGCCATTTAAAAAAAAGAGATTGTTCAGCAGCAAATTTTAAAAAACCACAGATTCAACGCAGGATGAATAACAAGCGGAAGTGAGAGAGGGTTAACATGTGTGCGAAATCAATTAATTTTATTGCCATTATCTCAGGGATGAAACAATATCTAATCATCAATAAAGTAAAGCTTTTTTGGCTAAAAGTTGAAATTGACCACAATATTAGCATCCATCATAAGGAACAAATGTTGTTCTGGCAGCTACAGGATCTGCCTCTGACTATGGCAAAAGGTTATAGGAGGAGGTGTTTTTCTATTACATTTACCTTCTTACTCGTTTCTTGAAGTTCCCCAGCAAGAATGAACTCATCTAATATCAGATATACCTGCAGACGGGGAAAATTTAACAAAGGGAAACAGCATGAGTTAATTGATGACCATCAAATCTACAAACAAAAAGCAATTTGGTGGTCATTATATATATTTTTTCTGAAAAAAGCACAGCTTCACATCAACATATTCTCTATATTGTGACGACTGTAATTTTTTTCATACAAAAACTGTGCTGGAATATTGCTTTGCAAACTGGTAGCCTCATTTAGTGCATATGACTGAGCACAACAGAACTGTGACTTTTGCCTGCCATTTCATTGATAGGTTGGAAATAGTTTCCATATATCCCCGGAAAACTAGAACACCAACCTATTGTAATCCCTCTGAACCCCTGAAGTTTTGTGATTCCATAAAGCATCGAAAATTATCACACGACTTTGTGCAATCTCAGAATTGGTATTAGTTTTTAATTCTTGAGAATAAATGAGAGAACCAATAATATACAAGGAGCTACTAATACTATTTTAGACACTTAAAGGTAACGGTTTTCTGGTTCTTAATAAATCAAATCTAATTCCAGCATAAGCTTAAATTTAAAATGGAAAGAACATTCTAGTGTGCTGACATATAGGTAGGCAAGAGAGAATAAAGGTGGATTCAGTTCCTTAATTTAAAGCTAGAGGAATAACTCCTATGCAAACAGAAAAGACGGGGACCATCAACTCCAATGTGATGGGGGTAATGCCTCCAAGAGCTCCTAGGCTTAGATTGAATATTTTCTTATTCTTACTCCATGTAGGTCACTCATAGCTCTTCTAGTACACTTCCTCTCGGATGATGAAAAAGGTAGGGATAGTAGCTGCAGTCCTGAATTCTGATTGCAGACGACGACGATAATGATCAATGAAGAAACTAAAGGGGTGTTTTTGTGCATGGTAATACCTTTTTATTTATGATTGTTTATTGTGCATGGTTATATTTAATAAACTAAGGTGGTGTTACTATCGGTGTTTTTTTTTTGTTTATTTTGGGGTGGGGGGGTGGGGGTGGGGGTTAAGGTACAATCGGTGCTTTTGTTACCAAAACTAAAATGTACCATTTGTTCCCATATCCACCAGTTTTTCACCTAGTAAGAATCTATCTTGAAGGAATGCATGATATGACCTGCAGTAAACAGATTAATTCAAGGAAGACCAAGCCACTACTGGGAGGGGAAAACTAAAGTAAATGAATACAACCCCAACTGCAGCAATCAGCAGATATCCCACCAGTACAGTTTCCAACTCAGCAATTGACCCGCATATTGGCAATTCATTAGGAGAGCCAACATAACAACAAAAGTTCAGCAGCACTTATCGGTAAGCTTCTAAGGTTCCACAGCGAGATTGTTGGATAGACTTGGAATTAATCAAAGCACCATTATGACATAAGGGGTGATGCAAAAGAAAAAAAAAATATTTAAAGAAAATCAGTCCTTCACTAAGTAGCAACAGATGCGTGATAAAAAAATATCTAACCTTGTGGAAGTTAAAAACCAAATCTAGTTCACAGACGTTGCTGAAGAAGTGATCCAAAATTTCGACAAACAAGTGGATGCTCTCCAGATAAGCTAACTCGTTGTCAGTAATATCAACACAGAGTGAGAAAAACAATCCTGCATATCTTCTGTATATAATCTTGTGGGTACGGAACTAAAAGGAAAAGAATCATGAAGAGGGAGTGTTATTGCTTTGTGAATGATCCAGGAAACACAGTTTAACAATGCTGAAGAGAAGTTGAAGCAATAACAAAAAAGAGAGCTATTTGATGCTGCATCAGATGACAAACACGAGTGAGAGTACATTTTTGACAAGTACAGCTTAGAAGATATTAAATGCCCAATCAATCATAGTGCAATGAGACTCGTCCTGATATGCAAATATCATCATCAACCTAAAATATCAAAGAAAATAGGAGCAACTCCCTCATTTAAATATACTTCCCACTGGATTCCTTTTTCTCTAGTATCCAGTTGAGGTTTAGCACAAAAGCTAATAAGTTTCCCTAATTTCAAGTTTGATCTCTTTCTAGCATACCTTGAATAAGAAGCAAATAGGCAGATTCAAATTTCTTTCACACTTCCGTTTCCTTTTTGATTTTGCACCGGGTGTCCGAGTCTCTTTGAGCCCCGACTAATCCCGGGGGTGCACAGGCCCACGGTTAATTCAGGTTTTACCCAGTCCGATGGCCCTCAGAAATTGTTTGCACCCAATGGGTTTCGAACTTGAGACCTTGAAAGGGAGCAAACCCCAAGGCTCAAGTCAATTGCCACCAGGCCAACCCCTGAGGGTTCACTTCCGTTTCCTTCTATGTGAAAAGAGTCCTCTAACTCTCCCCTAGATTAAAAGAAATTACTTATTAAAAAAGAATTATCTGTTAAATTCTTGCCTTGAACTTTTATCTCTAAGGGATTTACACATCTAGTTTATGCATTTATGACGCATCTAATCAGTATTTTTAACAATATCACAGTAAATAGACCTTTAGTTGTTTTTGGAGGTTAAGTATAAAATACCCAATTGTTCCGAGGAATCAAATCAAGGCCTAGCCCATCAATATGTTGAGCCCAGTACCACTGGAAAGATAATAGTGCTAATTAGGTGTCACTTCGAAAATCATCTTACCACACATGACCCGAAGCCAAAGCTGAACCTAGTGAAGGAGCCCTCCTCTTGCTTTCTCCTCCTCTCTCCCTCTCAGCCACCCCCAACCCCTCAGCTTTGCTTGTTGGGCTCAAAGATTGAACAATAAAGGACCCACCAAGACAGGGAGAGTGCCTTCAAAGCCAATCTTCCTCATCCAAGACAAAGCTTTTCTCCCCAAAAAATTTCCGCTGCATTATAGAGTATAGACTAGTCTTCATCCACAAACCATTTACTCATTTTACAGAAGTTCTTACATCCCACTAGCAGGTTTGCACATTGAAGATCAATCCAAAATGCTGAATATTCCTCCCCGGTATATTGGAACAAGATAAAAAAGACTTGAAAAAGTGAAAGTAGAAGAAAAGAACTATCACTAGGCCATCTAAATATAACTGCACCAGAAACCTAAAAGGTTGGGACTTGGAATAATATTGTGCCTAATGGGGAAAGACAAAAATATCCACCAAGACCAGATCATTCTTTCATTAACTAGACATAAGTTAAGATTACTAAACCCTTCGGGGTTGCCCAGTTGGTTTGGAGGGATGACCTGGGATCGAATCCCCCTCAATGCCTTCTAGGTTGAGTCTGTCACACATGGCTTGCCTAGTGCGGCTTACCGTTTGCAGGCTATTACACAGGGGAGGTTTACCCAGTGCGCACCAAGTGTAGCGGCTGCGGGTTTCTCTCTTAACAAAAAAAAAGTTAAGATTACTAAATACAAGGAGAGTAGACACTGGGCAAGAATCTTAAAAATCAAAAAATAAGAAAGTACACCGACTGAAACCAACCATTTTACAGATAATCAAGTCAAAAGATTACCACATAAGTATTATTAAGAACTCAATGAAAAATAACTTCTTCTTTTGGGTAGCGTATGTCATCGAAGCATAATAGATTGATTGAAAATATCATACACAGGAACTTAAAGTAGAAAAATAGCAGCTTTTCAACTAAGTCCTTAGAATTATCTGGAATTGGGACGGTTTTACCTCCACAAAGTTGGTGAATTTGGGATCTCTATTAACCACCAACCGATGAACCTACAGGACCAAATTGACATTGTAAGCAAAAGCCACAAGCTAAGAATTAACAAGATACAAAAATTCCTGAAAGTACGAGAAGCAAAAAGGAGCAAATTATAATACCTCGTACTCGACCTTGTGCTTCTCGGATTCCTCGAGAGGAATGTAATATTTGGCCAATCGGGTCTTCCCTTGTCTGTTCTGAAGCACTATGAAACGGATCTGCCATTTCCAATGATCCAATTGAAAACAAACAATCATCAAGATAATAAAATTTCCTTAAGCAAATTTACGCAGAAATGGAATACATACTGAAATTTCAATGAATTTACGTCCCCTAATTTATTAAGTTTTATTTTCTAGAATGGAAGAAAAGGACTTGAATAGTAAAATCACCATTTCTGACGAGTCGGAGGAGTTACAGATGATCGTTTTGATTTTTGAGTCGTAAACAACAGTCGGACTCGAGTTCAGAGCCGAGCTGCGAGCGAGACTATTAGAAAGATTTTGGTTTTTATAGTTTTTTCTTTTAACAGAGAAGGTAAACGTAGAAGGATTAATTAAGCACAAATCATAAAATTTTAGCTTTCCTTTGGCTAGAGTAATAATAAATTAATAATTCCCTTCGAAAAATATAACGGGTCCAAAGTCCTAATAGGAGTAAAAGAATAAGTGTTACCGTGGCGATTAATCATAAACTTTAATCTAAATATGGCGATTGTAAAATACTAACTACAAACTGAATATAGAGGATTTATATAGATTTCTGTTAAACTAGAACTGAAGTGTAGTTAACACTAGCAGATTATTTGAGTTGAGAGAGAAAAACAAAATCATGGTAAGCCTTTTCTTTTTTCTTTAGAGAAGGAGAAAACTACTCAATTATATTAGCAACTGATTTCAACCTTTGTGATTTAAGGGCCCGTTTGGCCATAAAAATATTTCACTTTTTTTTATTTTTTTTTTACTTTTTTTCGAATTCAGTGTTTGGCCATGAAAATTTAAAATTTCACTTGAATTTTGAAACTTTTCGAAAATTTAAAATACTCAAAAAAATTATTTTTCAAAAGTCACTTCAAATCGCTCACAAAAATTCAAAAATAGCTCTAAATTATATCCACGTCCAAATACAAACTCTAATTAGGCGTTTGGACATAAGAATTATAATTTTTTTTAAAAAATGAGTATTTGGAGTTAAGTTGAAAAATGATATTTAGAATTTGAAATTGTATTTGGACATGCATTTCGCTTGAATAAATATTGTCGTTTTGTGAGTGGGGATTTGGTTTATGAAAAACTCATTTTCGAAAAAATAAATCTAACACTTACAATTTTTTATGGACAAATAAATTTTTGGGGAAAAACATTCGCAAGAAGAAATTTTTTTTTTTATGGACAAACGTTAATTTTCAAATACTATTTTAACTTTGAAAAATAAATTCATTTTTTTTCTTCGAAATTTCATACTTTTTATATCCAAAGGCCCACTTAATCTATAACCTTGAGTCTCAAGTAGGGCTGGCAAGTGGGCTGGTCCCGGGCCTAAACGGGCCAAGTGGGCCGGTCGAAACGGTTCCGGACTAAACGGACTTTTTGTATGGATCGGGCCCGGGACCGTTTGGACTCGGGCTAAACGGGCTAAGTGGACCCAACATATTTTTTTTAAAAGAATTAAATAGATATTAGAGACAAAAGTATGTTAAAAAAAATATCTAAGGCAATACTTTGTAAATTTTATTATAGAATTGTGACCTAAATTTTATTTAACATCCTAAATTTTAATATTCAATATTTAATATCGAATATATATAGTATATAAGATGTATATATAGTATATATATATATATATATAGAAGCTATATTCGATAAGATATATATATACATTTAATATATATACTATACTATATATACATTTAATATATATACTATACTATATATACATCTTATATATAGTATATAAGATGTATATATAGCTTATCGAATATAGCTATATATATATATATATATATATATATATATATATATATATATACATCCTAAATTATAATATTCAATATTTAATATCGAATATATATATATATATATAAAAGCTATATTCGATAAGCTATATATACATCTTATATATAGTATATAAGATGTATATATAGTATAGTATATTATATATAAGATGTATATATAGTATAGTATATATATTAAATGTATAATATATATATATATATATATATATATATATATATATATATATAAGTACATCATATATATAGTATATAATATGTATATATAGTATAGCCGTTGGGACCGTTTGGCCCGTTAAGGGACCAGTCCCTGGCAGGCTAAATGGTCCCGGGTCTACATGGGACCGACCCACAAGACCGACCCACAAGACCGGCCCAGGCCCACTAAAACCGGGCCAAACGGTCCTGACTCATTTGACCCGCGATCCCGGTCCCGGGCCTAGACCGGCCCACTTGCCATCCATAGTCTCAAGAGAGGGAGATATCATCAATTCTACTCTCCTTTAATCCTCACTAATCACACAAAGGTAAATAGGTTTTTTCTCACTTATATTCGTGATCTCTTCTTTTGCACTAATTAACTATAATAACTGCATTTTAGCTTAGAGTATTAACCATAGAACTTCCATTAGCCTACATTTTCATTGGCTAAGATAATTCTTTTTTTTGTTTCCTCACTACAAATAATCTTGGGAAAATTATGTTGGACTAGTCCTTTGGGCTCATTGGTGAAATGTTTGTCAAAATCCACCTTACAAGTATCAAACCGAAAGCCTATGCAGCCCCGCCCAAGCTGTATTGCTGTAACAGAATCACCATCTCAAAAAGAAAGGAAATACTGGTATTTCTGGTATGATGTAAATAAATATTCAAAAAAAACAATATTTGGTGAAATTATTTTTGGCGCTTAATTACCTTATGTTGATTTTCTATAGAAAAATATATTGCGCTAGACCTTTGAAACAGTAATGTTGTATATGATCAAAACTGAGTTTGCCCTTCTTATGATTAATCGAGATTGGAACATGATGGTCCAAGATTCATCATTGTAATATCGAGCCATGATGCGAAGTTAGGTTGTCGAGCTCGAGTCCCAGAGACCGATCAATACCGAGACCGGCCAATATCGAGATCGAGCTCGAGTCCCAGAGACCGATCAATACCGAGATCGACCAAGATCGAGGTCGAGCCAAGAAACAAAAATGCCGCTATAGCCGCAATTGGGGGAGAATCTCGGCGGAAATTACGGCTTGAATCAAGGAAAAACTAATTAATTAATCTATCATGGAATACCCACTATGTATTTTTAATTATTTTCAAAATGGGATTTTCCCACTATATTAAAGAGTTATTAACTTGTTATCATTTGTAGAGCATCAGATTCATTTTGAAATATAAAAAAAGAGAGCAAATACTATCCTTTTTTGGCTTTTGATATTTAGTCATATTGTTCCCTCTACCAATCATTCTTCACTCAATTTGGAGGTGATAAAACTTGAAGGCTTAGGCTAACTAGTTCATTCGGTTTGCATTCATTTCTTTTATAACTAATTTCGATATTCATTTACATATTTTTTCCAATTTGCATCAATTTATATCATGTATCCTTATAACTACATATAATATCAACTCTATCCGTTTTTCGGGTAAACAGTTTGGTGCCCACCATGGGGCTAAGGATAATAGTGGTTATTTGGTACGAATCTCTATAAAACGCACTATTTTACACTTGTTCTTGGAAGTATCTTTGATTTCAGGTTAAAAATGACGAACTCTCAATTAATGGCCCTACCTATCGACAACGAAGATGGCCATCAAGGTAAGAATAATAACCTGACGCTCGGGGATGAAAGGCCATTCGTTGACCCTGTTAGAACTCGGGTCGTAAATCCAATCGACATTAATTCGCATGTGGCCATTGAAGAGAACCAACATTCCGACCCCGGAAATAGCATTCATGGTGGAACTTGATCTGCAGTTTGAAATACCCAAAATATTGGAGAAGACGGGATCAACCTGCATATCATTTTCAAAATGTTGCAAGCTCAACAGGTAGCGATAGCTCAGTTGCAGAGCCAAACCCAGGCACCGAGAAGGCCTGAGCCCGGTCCACCCCGAGAAGTCAACTACAGAACGGGGCCAGCTATAGTAAGGTCAAATGAACAAGAATCGGGGACTAACCCCGAAATTATAAAGATGCTCGAGGAACTGACAAAACGGATAGAGTGAGGAGAAAAGAGGATTGAAGCAAACGACAAAAAAGTAGAAGCTTATAACTCCAGGGTTGATCAGATCCCGGGGGCACCACCAATATTGAAGGATTTGGATTCCAAAAAATTCGTACAAAAGCCCTTCCCCCCGAGCGCAGCTCCCAAACCGATTCCCAAGAAGTTTCGCATGCCCAAAATTCCTAAATATAATGGAACGACCGACCCCAACGAACATGTCACCTCTTACACATGTGCCATTAAAGGAAACGATCTAGAGGACGACGAGATCGAATCCGTATTATTAAAGAAATTCGGGAAAACCCTGTCAAAGGGAGCAATGATATAGTATCATAATTTACCACCTAACTCTATCGATTCTTTTGCCATGCTTGCAGATGTCTTTGTAAAAAGCACACGCCGGAGCCATAAAGGTCGAGACGAGGAAGTCGAACCCTTTCAAGGTAAGGCAAAAAGATAACAGGATTCTATAGGAGTTTGTATCTCGTTTTCAAATGAAACGAATGGATCTACCATCGGTCACGGACGATTGGGTCGTTCAAGCTTTCACCCAAGGACTAAACAAATGAAGCTCAATGGCTTCACATCAGTTGAAGTAGAACTTGATTGAGTACCCGGATGTTACCTGGGCCGATGTACATAATCGATATCAATCAAAGATTAGAGTCGAAAACGACCAGTTGGGCCCCCCCTCTGGGTCCGTTGTTAAAAGGGACATCGACCGAGAACCGAGGTCGAACAGGGACCGATACTGGCCATATAATGGAGATCGTAGGGGCAGCGAACTAGGACACAGCTTTGTACGAGATGAAAGGAGAAGTGATCGGGGCTAAGGGTCTCGAGGCCTGATGAACAAGAATGGTTTCGACAAGCATACCAGACCTAAGGAAGCACCGCGATTGTCGAAGTATAACTTTAACATTGATGTATCCTCCATCATATCGGCCATCGGACGCATCAAAGACACTAAATGGCCTCGACCTCTGCGGATCGATCCAGCCCAGAGAAATCTCAATCAAATGTGCAAGTATCATGGCACCATGGCCACATAACGGAAGATTACAGGCAGTTGAGAGAAGAGGTAGCCCGGTTATTCAATGAAGGGCAACTTCGAGAGTTTTTAAGTGACCGGACCAAGAATCATTTCAAAAACAGAGAGTTCAATAAACAAAATGAACAAGAAGAGCCACAACACATTATCCACATGATCGTCGGAGGGATCGATGTCCCCTAGGGGCCAGTACTTATACACACTAAGATGTCGATTGTAAGAGAGAAGTGATCTCGAGCTCAGGATTACATACCAAAAGAAACCTTGTCCTTTAATGATGAAGACGCAGAAGGAATCATGCAGCCCCATAACGATGCACTGGTAATATCTGTACTTATGAATAAAACTCAAGTTAAGCGTGTGTTAATTGATCCAGGTAGTTCGGCAACATCATTCGATCGAGGGTCGTAGAGCAACTCGGTCTACAGGACCAGGTCGTGCCCGCAACCCTGGTATTAAATGAATTCAACATGACATGTGAAACTACTAAGGGCGAGATAATTTTTCTAATAAACATGGCCGGGACCATCCAATAAATGAAGTTCCACGGAATCGAGGGCGATATGAGGTATAACGCCCTGTTCAGGAGGCCGTGGATCCACAACATAAGAGCAGTACCCTCGACCCTTCACCAGGTTCTAAAATTTCCAACACCAGAGGGAATCAAAACAATCTACGGGGAGCAACCAACCATAAAGGAAATATTTGTCGTCGATGAAGTGATTTCGATATCATCACTCTCATCGACAAAGGGATCAAATTCGAAGCAAAAATGAGATATCAAATAGCAATCACAAATGTCAGCCTCGACCCAACTAGAGAAGCAGAAGACTGACGAAGATGATGAATATGGGATCCCTCGATCCTTCGTGGTCCCCGATAATTCTGACGCTACCAAATCAACGGTCGAAACACTGGAGCAAATCACGCTAATCGAACATCTTCCCGAATGAAAGGTATATCTGGGAACGTGGTTAAGTCCCGAGCTCAGAAAAAAACTTATTCAATTTCTTATAGCTAACATGGATTGTTTCGCTTGGTCCCATCGACATGACAGGGATCCCACCGGAAATTACCACTCATAGACTAAGCTTGGATCCAAAATTACATCCGGTGAAGCAAAAAACAAGGCCCCAGTCTGAGGTCAAACATGCCTTTATCAAGGACGAGGTAACCAAACTTCTCAAAATAGGATCCATTCGAGAAGTAAAGTACCCCGAATGGCTAGCAAACATGGTGGTAGTCCCTAAGAAGGGAAACAAGCTTAGAATGTGTGTAGATTATAAAGACCTGAATAAAGCATGCCCTAAGGATTCTTTTCCTTTGCCTATCGTATGATCGATGCCACGGCCGGCCACGAGACTCTCAGTTTTCTTGATGCCTACTCCGGGTACAACCAGATACAGATGAACCCGGAGGATCAGGAAAAGACCTCGTTTGTCACTAAGTACGGTACCTACTGTTATAACGTAATGCAATTCGGTCTAAAAAATGCTGGTGGAACTTATCAACGCCTGGTAAACCGAATGTTCGAAGAACAAATAGGAAAATCAATGGAAGTTTATATTGATGACATGTTAAGTTAAGTCCCTGCGAGCAGAGGACCATTTAAAGAATTTGCAGGAAACTTTCGATATACTGAGGGAGTACAATATGAAGCTCAACCTCGAAAAATATGCATTCGGGGTTGGCTCGGGCAAGTTTCTTTGTTTCATGATGTCCAATCGGGGAATTGAGATCAATCCCGATAAAATCAAAGCTATCGAAGATATCACGGTAGTGGATAATGTAAAGGTCGTGCAGAGGCTAATGGGACGGATAGCCACCCTATGACGATTCATTTCGAGATCCTCAGATAGGAGCCATTGGTTTTTCTCACTACTTAAGAAGAAGAGCACCTTTGCATGGACTCCGAAATGCCAACAGGCCTTGGAGGAACTAAAGCGGTATTTATCGAGCCTGCCGCTGCTTCATACCACGAAAGAGGATGAATAACTTTACATGTACTTAGCTGTCTCGGAGATAGCGGTAAATGGAGTCCTGGTCCGAGAAGAACAAGATATGCAATTCCCTATTTATTATGTCAGTCGAACCTTAGGCAAGGCTGAAACTAGATATCCACACTTAGAAAAATTAGTGCTTGCTTTAATAAACACCTCTAGAAAACTAAAACCATATTTCCAATGTCATCCGATATGTGTTGTAACAACTTATCCTCTTCAAAATATTTTACACAAACCCGAGCTTTTGGGTCGATTGGCCAAATGGGCCATAGAAATCAGTGGGTACGATATTGAGTTCGACCCTGAACCGCCATCAAATCTCAAATCTTGGCGGACTTCGTGTCTGACTTTACGCCAGCCTTCGTACCCGAGATTGAAAAAGAACTACTGATAAAATTGGGAACATCTTCAGGAGTCTGGACCCTCTTCACGGACGATGCTTCGAACGCGAAGGGGTCCGGACTAGGCATCATACTAAAATCACCCACAGGTAATGTAGTTAGACAGTCTATCAGAACTACAAAATTGACTAACAATGAGGCCGAGTATGAGGCCATGATCGCAGGTATCGAACTAGCTAGAAGCTTGGGTGCGAAGGTCGTAGAGGCTAAGTGTGATTCCCTCCTCGTGGTAAACCAAGTTAACGGGACTTTTGAAGTCCGAGAAGATTGGATGCAGAGGTACTTAGATAAAATACAGGTGACTCTACATCGATTTACAGAATGGTCCTTGCAACATGTAAATTGAGAACAGAACAACGAGGTCGACGCTTTTGCAAACTTACGTTCATCGGTCGAAGACGACGAACTCAACTCGGGGACTGGCATACAACTCATGAGATCGGTAATCGAAGAAGGTCACGCCAAGATAAACTCCACAAGTTTAAGCTGGGATTGGAGAAACAAATACATAGAGTACTTAAAGAACGGGAAGCTTCCATCAGATCCAAAGGAGTCGAGAGCTTTGCGCATAAAGGCAGCACTGTTCACCTTGTTAGAAGATGAAATGTTGTTTAGAAGGACGTTCGATGGATCATTGGCAATATGTTTGGGACCAGGAGATACCAACTACATCCTACGGGAAATTCACGAGGGCACTTGTGGAAATCATTCCGGCACCGATTCGCTGGTCCACAAAGTAATCAGAGCAGGGTATTATTGGACCGATATAGGCAAGGATGCAAGGGAGTTCATTCGAAAATGCGACAAATGCCAAAGGCATACGCCCATGATTCATCAACACGGGAACTACTCCACTCGGCCCTATCCCCATGGCCCTTCATGAAATGGGGAATGGACATCGTTGGCCCCCTCTTATCAACCCTAGGTAAGGTTCAGTTTATTTTGTTTATGACTGATTATTTCTCTAAATAGGTTAAAGCATAGGCTTTCGAGAAAGTCAGAGAAAAGGAAGTCATAGACTTCATTTGGGACCACATCATGTGTCGATTCGGGATACCAACTGAGATTGTATGTGTTTATGGAAAACAATTCATCGATAACAAAGTAACTAAATTTCTCGAGGATTACAAGATCAAAAGGATCCTATCAACACCTTATCATCCCAGCGGGAATGGAAAAGCCGAATCGACCAACAAAACCATCATCCAAAATATTAAGAATAGATTGATCGACGCCAAAGGAAAATGGAGAGAAATACTATGGGCATACCGCACAACATCAAAATCTAGTACCAGAGCAACACCTTTCTTTTTGGTTTATGGCGACGAAGCTCTGATCTTGGATGAGGTCGGAGAACCTAGCATCAGGTTTCGATGTGCAACAGAGGAGTCGAATAACGAGATCATGAATACGGGCCTAAAATTGTTGGACGAAAGACGCAAGCCGCTCTCGTCCGATTGACCGCCCAAAAATAGTAGATCGAAAGGTACTATAATCGAAGAACCAATCTTCGACATTTTAACATCGGGGACTTGGTGCTAAGAAAAGTCACCCTCAATACCCGAAATCCGAATGAAGGAAAACTGGGTCCAAACTGGGAAGGACCGTATCAGGTTCTCAAAATTATTGGAAAATAATTCTTCAAGCTCGGCATGATAAACGACAAATAACTACCGAGCAATTGGAACGTATCGCACCTAAAATGATATTACTGCTAAGGTACGACCCCTCCCATTTTCATTTATCTTTCAAAACTAACCCTTGTAGGTGTTCGACCAGAAACAACGATGGATTCTTCAACACGGAAGCCTTTAGGTTTGAAAGCACGCGTTGCACTCTTTTTTCCTTAGACCAGTTTTGTCCCAAATGAGTTTTCCGGTGAGGTTTGAAAGCACGCATTGCATTCTTCTTAACCTATATCTCGTACCTTAGCATTCTCGATCTCGGTTGTAAGATCGAAGCCACTAGTATGGATCTCCTCGAGACTGGCATTTAGCATGCTCGGCAACTCAGTTTTCTCGAGCCTGAGTAGCCTTGGTAACCTCCTTTGCTCGAACCTGAGCAACTTCAGCATCGGACCGGTAAACGACCAACATTGCATCAACATTAGTCGTGGCTATTTCAACCTCTGATTTGGCCTCTGCAAGTTCTGTGGCCAGTATCTCTCGATCAGAATTTGCTGAGCCCAACCGAGACTGGAACTCCTCGATTTTCTTGGCTTGCACCAAGGCCTTCTCTTTCAAGCTTCGGAGTTGGGTCTCAACCGAGGCCAGTTGAGCTCGGGCAACGTCCTTTTTTGAGGCAAGGCGGTCCATGTTCTTCTTCCACTCCTCGGCCTCCACTTTCATTGCGTCCACTTTAACACGAAGCTGTCTGATCATATCAAACTTTTGATGGATCTGTGGGACCGAACTGTTATCCATCACGCCCTAGTCAGTGTCATTAACTTCAAAGATTATTTTTACCTGCTCGGCCAGATCAGCGTGTTCTTTCCGAGCTACTTCTAGCTCAACCCGAAGTCCTTTTGCTTCTCCTTCTCTCTGCTCACTAAGAAGCTTGAAGGCATCTTTATCCTCAGTAAGCCCTCGTATTTCGAATTCGCATCGGCTCAACTCCCCTCAAAAAAATGCCTCGTGATGAAGCACAGAGGCCTACAAAAATAAAAATAAGGAATTATACAAGGAAAGAAAAATACAAGTATGAAAATTGACAAAGAAAATATGAACTTACCCGATTCAGGGCTAGTTGAGCTTCATTGAAAAGACAAGATGCTCCCACCTCGCCCGAGCTCTTTTTCGGAGCCTCCAAGTCACTCAGACCGGTGACATCTTCTACCCCAACAAAATAACCACGGAAAGGGTCTTCCTCTCCATGGGCTCCCTCCCCGTGATAAGTCTCCACGGCTTGAGCGTCATGTATCATCGACTGGGAAAATGAAGGAAACTAGGGAGAATCCCTGATCTCTATTTCCCCCAAGTACATTTTTTGGGCCGCCGCCTCCGGCTTGATGAGCCTTGAGCCCGATTTTTGCATCAACATCCACCGCCTCTTCAACGGTCTTTTCGCCCAGAGCTAAAACATCTTCAGTTCCCCTCGGCTCAGGAACTTGGGCCGGAGTCTACTCATCGAGCCTAGACAGAGCACTATTAACCCCCACCGGTTCTGAAGTTTTCTGAATATCGGTGCTAGCTCGTGCACGGGTCACCAGCCCAGAATCACCTTCTTCTTCTTCTTCTTCTTCTTCTTCTTCTTCTTCTTCTTCTTCTTCTTCTTCTTCTTCTTCTTCTTTTTTCTTTTTTTCTTCTTCTTCATCCCTTAGTCTTTGGATTGACTCCATAGTCAACGGGGTTGTGTTCCCCTTGGGTTTACGGGCCGCTCTCTTCTTGGGTTTTTGACCCTCGGAGTTCGAGGCCCTTTTTCTCTTAATCACATTCGCTAGTCTCGAGATAGGAGGTGAAGCTTCTTCATCACCGGACGGGGGTCTCATAGACGCATCCTTTTTGAGACCTACAAACGGAGAAAATAAGTAAGCTCATGCTTGAATGATAGGCAAATTGGTAAGCCAAGAAGAAGGCTTACCATGAGTACGAGCCTCTCACCGTCCCTTTGACAAATTGTGCCACGTGCGCTCGGCATATGTTGACGTCGAAACCAGGCTCCTGATCCAGTTCTCGAGGTGGGGAACCACACGCAACATCCAAGCAACGGTTGCATCGATAAAAACACTAATAAGAAAGGATGAAGAAGAAAAAAAATAAACGGAAATTAAAAACGGGATCATATTTACGTTTCATATTCCATTTCTCAGGAAATGGCATGTTCTCAGCTGGGATTAGGTCTTCACTCGAACGAACCAGCCCATCCAACCCCGATCTTTGTCTTCACTATACTCGAGGTAAACGTCTTGGTGGCCCGATGTTGAAGCTTTATCATCCCACCTCAGTAGAGTCGAGGGCTATATAATCTTAAGAGATAGTCGAGGGTGAAGGGAAACCCGTTGATTTTGCTCACGAAGTAACGGAGCAGTATCACGATCCTCCAGAAAGAAGGGTAAACTTGGTCGAGGGTCACCTGGTATTTCTTGCAGAAATCAATGATGACCGGATCGAGGGGACCTAGCGTGAAAGGATAAGTGTAAACAGTCAGAGAAGACTTTTGGATATCGAGCATATATATCTTGATACCGGCTCTTATAGACCAGCAACCGATGAGGGTTTCTCGACCTTAAAGTCGGAATCAATACCACACACCCCAGGAATAAGTTCTTCAAAGCATGGCTCCACCACTGGTTTCTCGCCGGCCGACGGAGATGAGGAAGCAACCTCGTTTTGTGGAACGGTTTTTGATGTTTTGGCCATTTAGTTTTTGTGAACAAAGAAGAATGAAGATGGAAGTATTTGGTATTTTAGGAAGAATAATCAAAGAAATTTGAAAACCTGAAAATAGGGAGCTTTGGAGAAGGTAAAGAACTATGAAGATCGGAATGAAAAAGATTTGAAAGTAAAAGTTTGGAATGATGAAGAAGAGGGATATTTATTGGTTTCACAACGACGGTTCAAAACTGGTAGTGGCCGACCATCGTACTGACGCGCATTTAATGCCTTGGTAACTGGAGCGACGGGACGTTTGTAAAATACGTCATAATCGGGATCGTCGCTAACATCATCATCCACCAAGTTGAAGTTCGGAAATTCATATCATTACTCGTCATTTTTTTTTCGAGAAACGAGAGGACTATTTGTATACGGTCAAAACCGAGTCTGCCATTCTTATGATTAATCGAGATTGGAACATGATGGTCCAAGGTTCATCATTGTAATATCGAGCCATGATGCGAAGTTAGATTGTCGAGCTCGAGTCCCAGAGACCGATCAATACCGAGACCGGCCAAGATCGAGATCGAGTCAAGATCGAGCTCGAGTCCTAGAGACCGATCAATACCGAGATCGGCCAAGATCGAGGTCGAGCCAAGAAATAAAAAAGGCGTTATAACCGCAATTGGGGGGAGAATCTCGGCGGAAATAACGGTTTGAATCAAGGAAAAGCTAATTAATTAATCTATCATGGAATCCCCACTATGTATTTTTAATTATTTCCAAAATAAGATTCCCCCACTATATTAAAGAGTTGTTATCATTTGTAGAGTATCGGATTCATTTTGAGATATAAGAAAAGAGAGCAAGTACTATCCTTTTTTGGCTTTTGGTATTTAGTCATATTGTTCCCTCTGCCAATCATTCTTCACTCAATTTGGAGATGATAAAACTTGAAGGTATATGCTAAATAGTTCATTCGGTTTGCATTCATTTCTTTTATAACTAATTTCGATATTCATTTACATATATTTCCCAATTTATATCAATTTATATCACGTATCTTTAGAACTACGTATAAATTCAACTCTATCCGTTTTTCGGGTAAACAAACGTGCTTAAGTTATTCCCCCCCGCGACAATTATCTTAAACTCACTTTGTTCGTGTATTTGAGACTAACATGTAAAACCATTACTTTAATCTTTGAATACTCGAATCATTATTCTGCATCTCTCAATTATGCTAGTTACCGGTAAAAAAACTTATTCACTCTTAATATTTACATCAAATAAATAAATACATTATCATACTTATCACTAAATTAAAGTTAATTAATATACACTCTCACCATAATTTATAATATAACCATGGTAAATTCGTAAGTTTAATATAAATTCCAGTAAGTTTTTACCTTAATACCCAATTAAATCCCGGAAAAAAATAATTTAAAAAAAGCTTCCCAAAAGTTAAATGCATTTAGTATTTTACATTAATGGAAGGAACCTAAATAAAAGAAGGAAAGAAAGAAATAAAAAAGGTACGGTGTATAACAGAATAAATCAAGTGAAGTGGACGCGAAGAAAAGAAGCGCTCCACTTGCCATACTCTCTGTAGCTGCTCCCTCTTTTAAATTTCTACCTCAGCAAACGCACTACTCCATTACTACTTTACATATATACGAACTACCAAACACTACCAGTCTTGAAACTATATATTCATATAGTGGGAAATATATATAGCCATATTATTTCCTATATAATATTGAACAAAATGGAAGTAGTTAGTGAAGGTGGTGTGAAGATGATGAGATCAAAGGCAGAGATAGACACAAGTGCACCTTTTCGTTCAGTGAAGGAAGCTGTCACGTTATTTGGCGAAAGACTTCTTGCCGGAGAACTCTATTCTCCTAATAAGCTCAAACAGGTCCTTTATCTTCTATTCTCCCACTTTAATATTCTGCACCCCTTCCCCATTTAAATTCTCGTTTTTTGGTTGTATTCTCATTTTATTTGTCCAAATTGAATCAATACTCTCTCAAAGGATCTTTGTTTTTTAAGAGATTCTCTGTGTTACATATATAATGATCATCATTCTAACTATTTTACTTTACTTTACTCAAATATATCAACATTAGACAATAAATATTGAAACGAGGGCGCATAATAAGTAAATACCAATTACTCCATCCCACTCGCTAGATTTACTAAGTCTATTTTCTTCTCCTTATAAAAGTATTTCTATATATTTTCATATTAAAATATGACCTTTATCTCCCGTCTTCCGTTAGAAGCTCATTTAAAATATTGCGGGCTCCGTCATCCCGAACCCATAATTCTACAATTTCATGCCATTTAACTTTTATGCTTGTGATTAGCCAAGATGCTTCTTTTAATTTGATCTTATATGGTTTCAAGAGACAAACTTTTGCTGTTACTTGGTACTCCCTCTGTCCCACTTAATGAGATATAGTGATTGTTTTTGGATAGTTAAAAGTAATTTTTCTTTGATAGCGATTTTTACATATGTTTTTTCAATATTTTAAAATGTTAATTGTTATGACTTATAATACTTTTTAAATACGTAAATTTTATTTCAAAGCTTAAAGATTTTATATCCGTATTTATACTAAAAAATTAGATAGTTTGACCTTCATGCTCTGAATCGTGTCACATATAGTAGGAGGGAGGGAATAAGTATGTTTGACATTATGTAAACTTACGAATATTGCGTATGTGCTTTGGAAAAGAGTTAAAAGAAAAAGGCTTTAATTTGCTTAGGCACTAATACAAGTATTTCTTTCTCGTGTAACGTGTTAAGGAATAAAAGGATGACATAATAGAGAAAGAACTTGTAATAGCAATATTAGAGGTGCACTGACTGATAAAAGAATTAAATATTCCTTTCCTTTAGAAGAGAATGAATCTGTTACAATTTAAGGAGGCAAATAAGATTCTTTTACTATATGTTTTGTAAATAATTTTTAAATATTTTAGATTGTTAATTATTGTGGCTTATAATATCTTTTTATATAATTTTTAAATTTTATTTCACAAAACTTAAAGAATTTATGTTCGAATTTATATGAAAAATTAGTGGATTTGACCCTACTAAAGATTCAAACAAATTGAATATGAGGGAGTAGTACATAGCAGAGTATTGACGTACAAGATTGAGGAACAATCAAAGTGTAATTAAAAATATTTCAAGGAATCCGTTAAAGAGTACTAAAACAAATAGTACTACTATATATTTTACAGTGAACTTTTCTCTTTTTCGATGAACAGATGCAAGATGGAGAGAGTGAAAGTGACAACGTCCCTTCTAAGCTAGGAATTGTAACTGCTGAACTAGAGGAGACAAAGCAAAGGCTACAAAAAGCACGAGAAGAAAGCTTGTTCATGGCGACTTGTCTCTCTTCTTTAGAAGAAGAGCTTGAACGCACAAGGAAAGAGCTCGAAAACCTAAAGGAAATTGGGCAACAATCTGAGAAATTACAATCAGAGATTGAAGATCTCAAGTTTGTTGAGGACATGACAACGAAACTAGATATTAATATGGCATCCGAAAACGTTGAGTTTCAAAAGAAAAGATATGTGACTTTTGAAAATCCTCCTATTTTAAGCCATGTTGTTAATATTCCAAAATTAGGTGATGATCATGTTATATTGCAGAGGCATCCCTCCCTCAAGAAGAAGAAAACGAAACCCCTTATCCCACTTATTGGGGCTATCTTTTCAAGGAAGAAAGGTGGCACTGATGTTCAATAAGCTAGAGCATGAATAAGCAAGTCTTGATTAGGAATTTAATGCATGTCACCTATTCAATAATTTCCTATAATTTTGCTCAGTGGTGAAATGAGTCGAACTAGTGAAGGCAAAGATGTTTCTTGGCAGAAATCTCTCAATTTAATAAGGCTACACTGTCACTTGAGTGATAGTAGTACTTACTATCCTTGTACGTAGTTCCTTAATTTTGCTTCTATATTGTAACGTAAAAATTAGTTTACCAGCTTCAATAAGTTTTTTTTTTTTTCTTTCTGTTTACCATACAATGGATGCCAACATTAGTGTTTGATAAATAAATACTATTAGTATGTGAGTACTACCCGAGGAGTTTAGGTGAGTTGAACAGTTTGAACCGAATGCACAAATATACAATGAGTCAAACTAAACATCGAGAATACTTCGCCCCTTTAGAACCACCACTTCATGCTAAACCTTCTGTTTAACTGGCACTTACTCAAGACGCCTGCACGCCTGCGAGTGTTCTTCTCCAATCCAATTAAAGACGGTCCAATTTTTTAACAAGCGGACGTAAAATTGGGTTAGTTCTAATAAGGCAACAAAATATTTTTCTATATTTGATTCACTGTAATCTTTTTCATTATTCTGTAATTTATTTTTTCTGATTACAATCCTTATTGTTTTATGTATATCTTTGATTACGATCCTTTAGGATCCTTCTTTCCTTTTGTACATGAGCAACCTTGCTCCTCCATCTTGTATTTAAAGAATCTCAATGTAATAGATGAAGTAGTTCTCTGTAAACTCACTCTTGAATCTCTTTATGGTATCAAGAGCCTTTACGCTCTAACGAGTTTTTTTTTCCAATCCTTTCCTTTGCTGGTGTTATTCAACTTCCCTTCGCTACCATGACTGTCAACTCAAGTTCAATAACCACCCCAATTATGCCAACTTCATCTACTAATTCCAGTTCATCTATTCTTCCTTCTCATGGTGTTATTAATCCAATCGCTCAAGCTAGCTAGTTTATCACAATCAACCCAACCTCTCAACTTCCAATCAAGTTGACTGGTAGCAGCAATTTCCTAACATGGAAAGCACAACATGAGATACTTTTTCTTGGATATGATCTTGTTTCATACATTGATGGAACACTTTCATGCCCGCCAGCCACAGACCCAAAATACAAAAATTGGCTCCGACAAGATAGCCTTATCCGACATGCCATCATGGCGTCGGTTGATGCCACTATTGCTCCTCTTGTTGCCACAGCGCCCAATGCTTATGTTGCTTGGACAAAACTCACTCAACAGTATGCAAACAAGTCGCAAACAAGAGTATATGGTCTCCAAGGCTCTCTCAATCGCCTTGTTAAAGGTACCAAGCCCGTCGCTCAATATCTCAATGAGATACGTGCCCTTGCTGATGAAATTTCCATTGCTGGATCCCCTATTGATAGTGCCGCCCTTGTGATCAAGGTTCTTAGTGGCCTTGGTCCTGAATACAATGAGATGAGTGCTGCTATTCGCGCCAGAGACATACCCATCACTCTCGAAGAGTTTTTCGACAAGCTAAGTAGTCATGAAGTTTTCCTTCATCATCGACAAGAATCTGCTGCCATCACATCCCAATATACCCAAAGATCCAACCAGCAAAATCGCCATCCACAACAACAGAACAACTATAATAGCAGTAACAACTACAATGGCAATAACAACCGAAGAAACTACCAACAGTATCCCAATGAAAACAATAATTGGCGTCCGAATCAATCTACTAACAACTCCAATCGCTAGCAGAATTGGCGCTCATCCACTTCCAACAACAATAAACCTCGAGTTCAATGCCAGTTATGTGAGAAATTTGGACATATTGACAAGGTTTGCCGGTCACGCTCTCATAATGCAAATGAGCCCCAAGCCAACTTTTTAGTTAAGGGATCATCAGGAAATTCTAATTGGGTCATGGATACTGGGGCTTCACACCACATTATTTCTGACACACAGAACTTGCAGGCTTACTCAGACTACACTGGTACCGATGATGTAATCGTTGGTGATGGTAATGGTATTAAAATTGCCCATACAGGACATACTACGCTTCCCTCTACTTCTCGAAACTTTGTTTTAAAAAATATTTTATGTGCTCCTTCCATTCATCGCAATTTAATATCTGTTCCTCAATTTTACGAGCAAAATAAAACATCTGTTGAATTCTTATGAATAGACTGGATCCTCGCCACCACCAACAACCTATCTTGCTTCTTCTGCCAACAATTCCTCGTTCACCCTTTGACATCGTCGTCTTGGTCATCCCATTTAAAAGTTCTAAAGTCAATTGTCTCCCTGTTTAATTTGCCCATTTTCAATTCTTATCAAGATCATTGTAATTCTTTTCTTTGCAATAAAATTCATCGTTTACCATTTAAACAATCGACTTTGAAAAGTTCAAGACCACTAGAAGTACTATTTACTGATGTATGGGGACCTTCTCCAGTCACATCCTCTCATGGATTTCACTTCTATGTTTTCTTTATGGGTCATTTCACCAAATACATATAGTTTTCCCTTTAAAAAGGAAATCTGATGTTGTTTTAATTTTTATCAACTTCAGATTGCTTATTGAAAAATATTTTAGTGTTCCAATTCTTACTGTTTATCCTGATGGTGGTGGAGAATATGAGGGTCTCACAAAAACACTTAGAGATATGGGAATTCAACACCTAATTTTCTCACCCCTTACACTCCTTAAAGAGTTAGTAGTGCTGAACGACGCCATCGTCATATTATGGAAACAACTTTGACTCTTTTAAATCAAGCCTCCATACCACTTGCATACTGGCCTTACGCATTCTCAACAACTGTCTATCTTATAAACAGAATGACCACGCCGATACTACAAGGCAAATCTTCATATGAATCTCTGTTTCATACCCCTCCAAATTATAATTCACTTCGCACATTTGGTTGCTTGTGTTATCCTTGGCTACGTCCCTATACTAACCATAAAATTGATCCAAAATCCAAACCATGTGTCTTTTTTGGCTATTCCACCAAATATCATTACTACAAATGTTTTTATCCTTCTTCCTCTAAACTTTTCCTTTCCCACCATGTTGTTTTCTTAGAAAATAACTTCCCTTTTGCCACCATGTTCTCCTCTTTACCAAGGCTAACTGAATCTAATCTCCATATCTGGCTTGATGTTGTACCCACTGATCACTCACCCCTACCTCTCATGATCAGAACAATACTACAATCACTTCACATGACCTTTCTCTACCCCCTGTCATGTCAGATCCTCTGTTGTAGCCATCAGACACCATCATTTCACCACCTGCTACTTCTAGTTTGTCTTCAACCACCACTTCTCATGAGTCTCCAGTCCAATCACAGTCCACCTCTACTCTAGCATTGAGTGAAGATGCTTCCAACTCTCCTTTGCAGGAGGTAAGTAGCCCTACTCCTGAACCTGCTCGTATAGTTACTCGTTCTCAGCATAACATCTTTAAACCAAAGAAGCCTCTTGATTACTCGGCTTTAGTAATATCCACAGGTTCCATGATCACTCTTTACATATATAAGCAGGCATCCAAATCTAAAGAATGGCGAGATACAATGCAAGAAGAGGTTGATGCTCTTGTGAAGAACAAAACTTGGAGTCTAGTACCTCCCTCTTCCACACAAAATGTTATTGGGTGCAAGTGGGTATTTCGGGTCAAACAAAAAATAGATGGCAACATTGATCATTTAACAGCTCGGTTAATTGCAAAAGGTTTCCATTAGCGCCCTGGCATTGACTTCAAATCCACATTCAGTCCCGTAGTCAAGCCTACAACCATTCGCCCCATTCTCATATTTTCCACTTATTTCAAGTGGCCTCTCTATCAGCTTAATATCAATAATGCCTTCTTGCAATGCACTTTAGAAGTGGAAGTTTATATGGAATAACCTCTGGTTTTGTGAACCATCAGTACCCCTCTCATGTTTGTAGACTTCGCAAGGCAATCTATGGTCTTCGTCAAGCACCTCGAGCTTGGTATATTGAGTTTAAGAATTTTATATGTTCCATTGGGTGTGTTGGTTCCAAATCAGATACCTCTTTGTTTACAATGTGTGGTCCAGGTTTTGTTCTTTTCCTACTTTTGTACGTAGATGATATTATTTTAACGGGTTCATCTAGCACCAAGATACTTCAAGTCAACAAAGCGCTAGCTATCCACTTCTCGCTCAAAGACTTGACTGTACTCACTTATTTTCTTGGTGTTGAAGTTTGTCGAACTACCACAAGTCTTTATCTCTCCCAGAAGAAGTATATTACTGATCTTCTTCAGCGGTTCAATATGCTTGATGTCAAAGGTGTTACTACACCTCTTGCAGCCTCTGTTGTACTTAAGCTTGCAGATGGATCTGCCCCTACAGATCAAAAGCAATATCGTCAGCTTGTAGGTGCTCTTCAATACCTCTCTATCACTCGACCTGACATTGCGTTTGTTTCAACCGGCTTTCACAGTTCATGCACCAACCGGCTCTCCTCCACTGGCAAGCTGCCAAACCTGTTCTGCGAGATCTCAAGGCTACATCTACCCTTTCTCTTTATCTTGCTCCTCGTGCCCCGTTTGATCTTATTACTTACTCGGACTCTGATTGGGGTGGAAATCCATATGACAGGTGCTCCACTGGTGCTTACGTTGTGTTCCTTGGAGGCTCACCTATCAGTTGGTCTTCTAAGAAGCAACGAACAGTAGCTCGCTCCTCCACTAAAGCTGAATACAAGGCCATTGCCAATGCAACCATAGAAACTAAATGGATTGTCAACCTTTTGATTGAACTCCATTTCTCTACCTCCAACACTCCAACAATTTGTTGTGATAATCTAGGAGCCATTGTTCTCAGTCAAAACCCAATCTTTCACAGCTGAATGAAGCATTTAGCTCGCTACTATCACTTTGTACGATAACAGGTCCGAGACAAAACACCAGTTGTTCATCATGTTCCTTGTGAATCTTAGCTTGCTGATTCTCTTATTAAGGTGGTATCAGATACAGTGTTTCTTCGTCATCGATCCAATATTGGCCTTGTCGAGTCACCGCCTATCTTGCGGAGCAACATAATATTTTTCTATATTTGATTCACTGTAATCTTTTTCATTATTTTGTAATTAATTTTTTCTGATTACAATCCTTATTCTTTTATGTATATCTTTGATTGTGATCCTTTAGGATCCTTGTTTCCTTTTGTACCTGAGCAACCTTGCTCCTCCATCTTATATTTAAAAAATCTCAATGTAATAGATGAAGTAGTTCTTTGTAAACTCACTCTTGAGTCTTTTTAAGTTCCACTTATGGTCAATGAACTTTACCAGTATAAAAAAATAATTATAAAACTATTTATTTTCACATTAATACAAATGAACTTTACTCATTAAAATATATAGTAAAATTACCAAAATACAATTGTTTACCCTCAAAATCGGATAACAATTGAATTTGTAAGTGGTTTTAAGGATACGTGGACTAACTTGACACAAAACGATAAATTAGATTGCAATTGAAATAAATAATGACAAAATAAATGCAAACCACACGAATTGAACAGTCTTAGCCTTGGAAGGTTAATCACCCTCGAGCTAGGTTGTCACGACCCGAAATTCCCACCTTCAGGACCGTGATGGCGCCTAACATTTCACTTGCTAGGCAAGCCAACGTTAGAATAATCTTAACCATTTTAAAATAATTTAAATTAAACAGAAATCAACTACTGAAATAAAGTGCGGAAAATCATAACTACCGAGTCATCAAAATACATCCCTGAATCTGGTGTCACAAGTGCACGAGCCACTAAAATAATACAATAAAGCTCTGAATAGAATTTAAGATGTTTGAAACATAATACACAACTAAGATAATATAGAAGGGGACTTCAGAACTGCGAACGTTGTGCAGTTATACCTCAAATCTTCTCTGGGTAGCTAAATCCGAACAAGTCTATGGTACGCCACTGGGACCAACTCCAAAATCTGCACAAGAATTGCAGAGTGTAGTATGAGTACAACCGACCCCATATACTCCATAAATGTCGAGCCTAACCTCGATGAAGTAGTGACGAGATTTTGACAAGACACGTACGTAAACAACCTGTACAAGTATATATACATATACGAAGCAACAATAATACCATAAATAACAATTTATAAATTTAGGAGGGAACATGCGAAGGGGGATGATATAACAATTTCAGCATGAGAAGTATCACTTAGAAGCCAATTAATTCCTCAACAATAAAATGAGCAACTGATAATATGAAAATGGAACGACACCACCCTTCACGCTTTTACTCTCATTCCTCCCATAATTTGATAAATAAATAATAATAATTGGTACGGCATCACCCTTCGTGTTTTAACTCTCTTTTGGAACGGCATCACCATTCGTGCTTTTACACTCTCTGAAAATGACACGGCATTACCCTTCGTGCTTTTACACTCTTTCTCACCATGACAATGATAGTATAAATAATAAAAATGGCACGGCATCACCCTTCGTTCTTTTACACTCTTTCTCACCATATTCAACAATAATTAAATCAATAAAATTTCATGAATAATGATCAAATAATCAATAATAAACTTAAGAAGGAATATCTTAATTAAATAAGCAATTATTCAAAATGAAATAAATTCCTCCAGCATGCTTTGATTCAACCACAACTCATAAATACTCGTCACCTCACATATACATTGTACCCGCACATTAAATCACGTAACATATAGATAAATAAATTCTACTCCCTCAAGTCAAGGTTAACTACGACACTTACCTCGCTTTGCAACCAAATTCAAGATTCCAATAAACCTTTGCCTCGCGAATTCGTGTCCGAAATCCTCAAATCTAGTCATAAACAATTCAATATACTCAATACAAACCGTAAGAATTAATTCCATATGAATTTACTAATTTTCCGAATTAAAATCCGAAATTCTTCTCAAAAATCAACAGTGGGGCCCACGTCTTGAATCTCGAAAAAACTTATGAAATCCGAACACTCGTTCCGAGATGAGTCCAATCATATAAAAATTATCAAATTCCGATGTCAAATGGACCTTCAAATCTTAAATTTTTGTTTTTGGAATGTTTTACAAAAATTCCAATTTCTTCTATCTAAATCCAAAATAAATGATGAATATAGACATTGATTTATGAAATATAATCACTCTTAGTTATAGAACACTTACCCAATTCAAAATCATGAAAGATTTCTTTGGAATTACCTAAATCCGAGACTCAAAACTCAAAAATGAGTTAAAATGGCTAACTTCCGATTTTATGGGTTCTGTCCAGGCCTTTTCGCATCTGCGGACACTTGACCGCATCTGCGGTTCCGCTTTTGTGGAAGTTCGGGTTGCTTCTGAGGACAAGAGTCCGCTTCTGCGAAGAAGAGTCCGCTTCCTGCCCCTTCCCCCTTTTCCCGCTTCTGCGATGTGTGGACCGCTTCTACGGTCGCGCTTCTGCGACAACCCGACCACTTCTGCGGACGGTCCGCTTCTGCGGTCTAAAATCCACAGGTGCAATTACACCAGAAGGCCAAAATTTCAGATTTTCCTTAAGTCCAAATTTTAATCCGTTAACCATCCGGAATCCACCCGAGGCCCACGGAACCTCAACCAAATACACCAACAAGTCCTAAAACATAATACGAACTTAGTCGAGACCTCAAATCAAATCAAACAACTTTAAAACCGTGAATCCTACCCCAATTCTAGCTTAAGGAACTTAAAAAATTTTAACTTCTACATTCGATGTCGAATCCTATCAAATCAAGTTTGATTGACCTCAAATTTTGCTGTCACGACCAAAATCGATGGGCCGCCACGGGCACCCGGATAACAATGTAACATATCTTTTTTATCGTATTATCATTGGAAAATGGGCCAAACGGGCCATCATGGGCTAACCAGAATAAACATAAGGGAATACTCAATATAGGACGACCCAACCTGATATAAAAACTTATACACGTGACATACAGGCCTATAAGGCCAACATGATCATTTGTAAACTCAAAACACAGGCCGACAAGGCCATAAAATCGTTCTTATACATGACATCTGTCTACAAGCCTCTAAGAATACATAATTATCATAAAGGTCGGGACAGAGCCCCGCCATACCAATCAATACATGTCCTAATCATACTGATCGAATAGCAACTCCGGAGCAAATAGAGCGCACCAACACCTTCCGCTGAGCTGATAGCCTACTTGGAGGACTCTCAACCTGTATATCGGGACCTGCGGGCATGAAACGCAGTGTCCCCAGGCAAAAGGGATGTCAGTACAAATAATGTACCAAGTATGTAAGGAATGAAAATCAGTAAGTAATAAACATGAGAGAAACATGGAGTAAAAGACTCAACATGTAAGTCTGAATAACTCTGTGAATCAATAATAATTATAATACCATGCATATGCGTATAAATGTCATACCATGCGTAGGTATATGCGTACATAACATCATCAAGCCTCTGAGGGCATCCCATCATATCATCTCGGCCACTGTGGGCAAATTATCAACGTATACCAACTGATCAGGTGGTGGTGCATATATAACGCCATAACCTTTTCCCATATCACATATACATATAATATACGCGTATATAACGCCATCTGGTCATGGGTCAATGTATATGTATAAATGCATGAAATACATAAGAAATATGTTAATAAGATCTCTCGGAACGTCATAAGACCATTATCCCTTTGATTAATATCATGAAATAAACTTTATCAACTTACGTGTTTTCTGAGACCCATAAATAGATGATAGAATAATAGGACACATGGGGAATCAAGAATATAGACACCCCTAGTATTTCTATGAATAGAGTCATTTATGAAAGTTGCGTATTTTGCTCGTTTCATTTGTATCATTTGGATCATGCCAAAAGGAAAGAAGGGATAGCCTTAACATACCTGGACTGATTCTCTTGACAATTCTTCTAACACACGTCTTTTGCGACGAAACACGTAATGGCGGATCGAAGTAGGGAAAAATCCGTGTGATATTCTTGAGAAAGATTGTACCGTGCTCTCTTAGAATCTCATTTTACGCTACTGTAGCAAGCCATCTGTTAGCAAGCCTATGTATTTCCCCTTGAGAAAGAGAATGCACAACTTTCCATCCGTTAACAAGCCTAGCTCTCTTATAAGGGTTTATAAGAATTCCTTTGAAAATGACATGCATTAGTAGCAGCCCATAATTTCCCTCTTAAATGATATATAACAATCTCTTATTTTTTAGATTTGTGGGCCCCCACTTTTGGGATGACTTAGCCACCAATTCTTCTAAATATGCCACAAAGCATATGAATGAAGAGTCATTGTTACCCATTTATCTTGCTGCCACGTTAAGGCTTATCCAAAAGCCTTAATTAAATAGTTAATCTTTCACTAAAATTAATAATTAATCAATTATCTACATAATTAAGAATTATCTCAAATTACTTAAAATACTACTCACTTTTAACACACTTTATACACCTTACTATCCTGGTTATGTGGTACCTTGTATGGCACTAGTCCATAAATACGGGGTATTATAGCTTGGACCGTATTTTATCCCAAATTGTCAAACTTCAACGAAACTCATTTTCTTTGATTCGCTTACCCTCTCACCTTTACAAATTTACTTATCACTTGTTTGAAATAGCGTAATACTTATAATCTCAAATAATCTCATTCCCGAACTTACGTCGATTAACTTACGGCGAAACTTTAACATACGAAAATGCGGGATGTAATATCTCATTTTCGAGCTTACATCAATTTACCTATGGCGTACTTTCACGTACGAAAACATGGGGTGTAACATCATTCCCCCATTTGGAACATTCGTCCTCGAATATTGACTGATGCACTTATCATTCTCATGACCCATAACTCTTGCGAATACTTTAATACTCTCCTTGCCATCTAGGCAACTGTTCTGTGAATAAGTCCAAAGGCTAGGGCATTCCCCCCTTTAGGCCTCTTTCTCACACCACGACTTGTGGTCAGAATCCTTCCAATCTCGTAACTGTTGCTACCTTCCATCATGCAGCCTGTACGACTCTGACCTTGTAAGTGCGTCTATGTGACTTTTCTTTCCTTTTTCCTCTAGTTTTTAGCCAATATATAGGCCTCACTTTGTAAACATATACAGAGCTTGACAAGATGTCCCTCTGGGCATCTATGGGTATACTGAAGTTCTTCCCTCGGTACTTTATCAAACTTACGAATATTGCTATATTTTATCTCATAGACCCAATTATCTATCCGTATGACTTTACTGCATCTAGGTAGGTCATACTATACCATAACTCTTACTTCGATTTATTGTTGCTTAGGTCTGCTACCAAATTCCAGCTTACTCTCGTTGCTTATTCTATATATATAAGTCTAAGTCCTTTAATGCTTCCTCATTACTGTTCATCTTAAGAATGACGGCCTAATCTCATCTCATACTTTGTAACTTTTATCCATACATTATTGATTCACCTCAATATTGATCTACAATCTACCACAGATAGCTTGAAACTTCTTACGTAATACCTTGCCACTAGGGTTTACGTTGCATCGAGGAATATTTGATTTTCCTGATCCACTTAGGGGTGATACTGTACTTCAATAACCATATTATATAGCATCCCAATGTGATTCACCTTACGTGGGTATTTTAATCCTGTACAATTCAAGAAATCCTCTTCAAATCATTACTCAATCGAAGGCCCAAACGCCATCCTTTATCTATCATAATTACACCCTCACTGTACTACATGGCAGAATTTTATCTCTTCTAAATGCTACTAGTCTTAGACTCCTTTGAGTTCGTTCAGGCTATACTGAGATTTCTATAACTTAGAGAAACCATCAGCTCTCTTATTTTCATGAGCTAAATCCCGAGGATCTATCCATTCTAGTCACTTCTCACTCGCCTTTTCTCATCCTTACTCCTGTCTTCCTAAAATTTTGTCGCTCTACCATACTTTAGCTTGCGACCTACACATATCTATTAATACTACTCGCAATCTTCCTTCAACTTGCTTGCACCATAGATTTCCTTATGTTATTCTGAAACATCAAGCGAGACATCACATCGTATCAAACTCTTCTTTACTCTCTTAACTAGGCCTCTCGGTATCTAGAAACCATAGGCTAAAAGATATGCCACTGACGACGCCGCTATCACTCCTAGATATTCAATCCCAGTGCTTGTAGGCCCCTATCTAAAGTATAGATTATTCACAACCTTCTGCACCTGAGTATCTCGTACGTTGTTCACCTTTACCTTACTTACCTTAAAATTTTGCATCACATCTTCTATCTCTTTCATGACCTTCATTCCACATAGGTATAATTCACATCCACATACTGACTTCTTATGAGGCTGGCACTCTTCATAGAATATGGTTCTGTACTATATCTCTTGTACCTCAGATATTAAGAGTGAATTTGCAATGATCTCAATCACGATTTCTATAATTTTCTGGGTCTAATAATCAGACTGATTTACTTAGTTGATGTAACTATTTTAGTTTCCTCTTCCCTCTGATCAGCCTGTATGTAGGCTTAAGCTATCTTCCGATCTACAACTCATGGTATTAGTTATTACTTTATCCTTTCATGGACGCTATGGAATATCCGTGATACCATCATCTAACAATTCAATCCTTTGTCTATGCCATGGGCTCAATTCCTTCTTTTAACTTATACATGAGTCTTTTATGGCTGTATGAATGTCAATATATATGCTTCATGGATAATATAATACTCCGAAATCTTAAGTGCGTTCATAACGTAACTAACTCTGGATCATTGATCGAATAATTCCTTTCGTTCCATCTCAGCTTTCTTTAAATATAAGCAATTACTTTTCTTGGTCTTTCTGCCCCCTTGTTGCGTGCATACTTAGCTTATCTTAGTTCCCACGCATGCCCAATTTTTTTTTCTTTTGTGCAACTCATATGATTTCGACCATTACTTTTGGTTTCACTTCCCGTTCATTAGCCACGATAGGTGCCAGTTCACTTTCTTATGGAGTGCATACAATGTTGTAGTGAGACTGTTATTACAAGACCATTTCTTCTTCAAGTTACTATGGTTAGGTTGAAGCCTTCTTCCTTATTTCCTCAGCTAGTTCTTCATTGTAGTACTTAGAGAAGACCTTCTGACTCTTGTAAAGCTATGAGCTTATTACATCGTATACCTAATAAAATTTTTGATGTTCGTACTCACTTATAATTATCCTTAGTTACTTACCTCCATACTTATGTGCTCGTACGGTTGCTTCTGAACTGAAGTTTTGACTGTCTTCCCAGTGGGGCTTTCTTTTATTTCCATAACACTCATACGGTACTTTTAACTTCCCCAACTCCTATCTTGCACGATCTGCTGATTCGTCTATAACCTCCTGTCTAGCCAAAACTAGGCTCTTCCTGAATCAACTACCAACTACTCGTTGGCCCATTCTCATATCAATATTCCACGTAATATTTCTTGGGTTATTTCCTTGTCATAACTTACGTCCCGCACTGGCTCCTTATCTACCAACACCATCTCGGGAAGGAACCCTTACTTTATTTCTTTGACATCGTGTTTGCATAATGTTCTAGAATCGTAGCATATCTATAGGATTTGAATAAGTGCAATCTCATCCCTTTATTATTTTAACGCATTTTTCTTTTACCATTCCATAGTTACTAGAACCACTTAATTTTGTCTTAATGACACATCGCCCCATATTCCCCCCTTTAGGGGAGTATTAACATTTAGTGCTACGATGATCTACGTATAATTGTTTTACCTCCTCATCTTTGGCATCTTTTCACATCATCGATGACCCTTACTCACATTGCGATAATCCTTCTATACCAAGGATAACATATTTCCTTACTTGCGAGGGTGACACTTAGTATAACTGGCACATACATTCCCTTAAGCTTAATTTTGCTCATATTGCTTGCTTTAGGGAAGTGTCTTCCTGAATGACCATTCTCTGAATTTCTCATGAATCTTCTTCTGTTGTCCATTCTATTATCGCCAGAACGAAATCTGAAATTCTCATGATGTCGACCATTATCAAATCACTCAGTCCCTAATTCATGTTTAGTTTATCTTGTTCACCAGCCCATACTGATTTCTAATATTCTGAGGTCTAACTTTTCCTTCCGGTAGTCGCGTTGGAGTCACGAACTTATTTCTCGAAATAAGGATATGACTTTATGGCCTATATTCTTTTGTTGTCTCAAGGCCTGTCACCTCTCATCTTTTCCTTCACTTGACTATAGACTCTATAATACTGTCATTTTTTTGTCATCCATGTATCACATCTTACTCATAATGCTTCATTAACTCTCTTCTTATTTCTCTGCTAACATCTCTGTCTATCACTTTATTCTGAAAACTTCAACAAGACATTCTCTTGCTTTTAGCTCCCCTTGCTCCATCTGCTGGCTCTTCGGGTTGCCTAACATTCTCTCTCTACTAAGGATGGGAGCCATACTAAGGTAAATATTTACCCCTTCTAGGATTCCACTACCTATCTTCTAAAATTTCCGATCATTCTAGTATTCTTATCTGACTGTATTATTCTAGAGTGCACCATCTGGGTGTCTCACAAGGAGATCTATTAGCACATTTGTAATATCCTTGGAAATGTCAACTAACACAAATAATCCATCCACCATTTTCGGTTACTCTAACCCCATCCGGATCCTGATATCCCGTCCTTCTCTTAAACCATATCTGTTAGCTCCCATAGGGCATATCTAAGATGGGTGTAGCTGATTGTACATACATATATTGTTACTGAAGGTAACTCAAAAGGCTTATATTTCTCTGCCTGAATTGTAAATACTGATAATCTTCATTGGCTGGGCGCCTCGTACCCTCCTTTTACTTGTTGAAACTTGTATATACCTTCTGAATCTCTCATTACTTTTCATCATATGGGTGAATAGATATTTTTACCTTAAGGCTCCTTATCAAGAAGCTTACACGTCTTAGTACACACATGTTCTGCTGAAGACCTCATATTTACTCATCATAAACATGATGCAAAATCAAGTTCCTCTGACTCCACTCTTCCACAACCACATTCAATCTTTTACCAACTGTCTTTCTAGATGTAGGTATCGTCTTATTACGAATAAAATAGAATTTAGGGGTTTGAATTCTTACAAGTGAGCTCTACCACATGATCTAGAGTAAGAAGAAAGAGTGACAGTCCTAAATGCCCTGTAGCCTCATGCTTATAAGTGTGGTGCACAACACACCCATAAAAAAGACTCTACTGGACACGACTTGTAGACTCCTTAGGACAGAACTGCTCTGATACCACTTTTGTCACGACCCAAAACGATGGGCCGTGACGGGCACCCAGTGCCTTACTCAACCGAGTACCAACGTAACATATCTTTCTTATCGTACTATCATTGGCAAATGGGCCAAACGGGTCGTCATGGGCTAACCAGAATAAACATATGGAAATACTCAATATAGGATGACCTAACCTAATATAAACACTTATACACATGACATACGGGCCTATAAAGCCAACATGATCATTTGTAAACTCAAAACACAGGCCGAAAAGGCCATACAATCTGTCTTATACATGACATTTGTCTACAAGTTTCTAAGAATACATAATTGTCATAAAGGTCGAGACAGAGCCCCGCCATACCAATCAATACATGTCCTAATCATACTGACCGAATAGCAACTCCGGAGCAAATGGAGCACACTAACACCTTCCGCTGAGCTGATAGCCTACTTGGAGGACTATCAACCTATCTATTGGGACCTGCGGGCATAAAACGCAGTGTCCTCAGGCAAAAGGGACGTCAGTACAAATAATGTACCGAGTATGTAAGGAATGAAAATCAGTAAGTAATAGACATGAGAGAAACATGGAGTGAAAGACTCAACATGTAAGTCTGAATAACTCTGTGAATCATTAATAATTATAATGCCATGCATATGCGTATAAATGTCATACCATGCATAGGTATATGCGTACATAACATCATCAAGCCTCTGAGGACATTCCATCATATCATCTCGGCCACTGTGGGCAAATCATCAACGTATACCAGCTGATCAGGTGGTGGTGCGTATATAACGCCATAACCTTTTCCCATATCCCATATACATATAATATACACGTATATAACGCCATCTGATCATGGGTCAATGTATATGTATAAATACATGAAATACATAAGAAATACGTTAATAAGATCTCTCGGAACGTCATAAGACCATTATCCCTTTGATTAATATCATGAAATAAACTTTATCAACTTACGTATTTTCTGAGACCCATGAACAGATGATAGAATAATAGGATACATGGGGAATCATGAATATAGACACCTTTAGTATTTCTATGAATAGAGTCATTTATGAAAGTTGCGTATTTTGCTCGTTTCATTTGTATCATTTGGATCATGCCAAAAGGAAGAAGGGATAGCCTTAACATACCTGGACCGATTCTCTTGGCAATTCTTCTAACACACGTCTTTTGCGACGAAACACGTAACGGCGGATCGAAGTAGGAAATTATTCGTATAATATTCTTGAGAAAAATTATACTGTGCTCTCTTAGAATCGCATTTTACGCTACTGTAGCAAGCCATCCGTTAGCAAGCCTATGTATTTCCCCTTGAGAAAGAGAATGCACAACTTTCCATCCATTAGCAAGCCTAGCTCTCTTATAAGGGTTCATAAGAATTCCTTTGAAAATGACATGCGTTAGTAGCAGCCCATGATTTCCCTCTTAATTGATATATAACAATCTCTTATTTTTGAGATTTTTGGGCCCCCACTTTTGGGATGACTTAGCCACCAATTCTTCTAAATATGCCACAAAGCATATGAATGAAGAGTCATTGTTACCCATTTGTCTTGCTGCCACGTTAAGGCTTATCCAAAAGCATTAATTAAATAGCTAATCTTCCACTAAAATTAATAATTATCCAATTATCCACATAATTAAGAATTATCTCAAATTACTTAAAATACTACTAAATTTTAACACACTTTATACACTTTGCTATCCTGGTTATGTGGTACCTTGTATGGCACTAGTCCATAAATACGGGGTATAATAGCTTGGACTGTATTTTATCCCAAATTGTCAAACTTCGACGAAACTCATTTTCTTTGATTCGCTTACCCTCTCACCTTCACGAATTTACTTATCACTTGTTTGAAATAGCGTAATACTTATAGTCTCAAATAATCTCATTCCCGAACTTACGTCGATTAACTTACGACGAAACTTTAACATACGAAAATGCGGGATGTAACATCTCATTTTCGAGCTTATATTTATTTACATATGGCGTACTTCCACGTACGAAAATATGGGGTGTAACATTTGCACACTAGTTATAAATGACATAACAGACCTATTCAAATTTTCAGAATCGATTTTCCACCCCGATATCAAAAATTTAAATCCGTGGTCAAACTTTAAAAATCTTTAGCCTTTAAATTTCTAATTTCCGTTAAATGGACATAACTTGAGCTAGGGACCTCCAAATTATATTCCGGGCATACGCCAAAGCCCCAAATCACGATACATACCTATTGGAACTGTCAAAACACTGATCCGGGTTCGTTTGCTTAAAATGTTGACCAAAGTCAACTTAATTGAGTTTTAAGGCTCTATTTCACATTTTAATCAATTTTTCATATAAAAACTTTCCGAAAAATTATACAGACTATGCACACAAGTTGAGGAATGATGAATAGTGCTATTTGAGGTCTTAGAACACAGTAATGAATGTTTAAATTAAAGATGAAATTTTGGGTCATCACATTCTCCACCTCTAAAACAAACGTTCGTCCTTGAACGGAATTAGAAAAATACCTGAGCTGGTGAAAAGATGTGGATATCTACTTCACATGTCCGACTCGGACTCCCAGGTAGATGCTTCTACCGGCTGACCTCTCCATTGCACTCGAACCGATGGATAACTCTTAGACCTCAAATGTCGAAACGGCCAGGCTAGAATAGCTACCGGCTCCTCTTCATAAGTCAAATCTTTGTCCAATTGGACTGAGCTGAAATCTAACACATGGGGCGGATCACCATGATATTTCCGGAGCATAGACACATGGAACACTGGATGAACCGCTGATAAACTAGGTGGTAATGCAAGCCTGTAGGCTACTTCGCCCACCCTTTCAAGGATTTCAAACGGTCCAACATACCTAGGGCTCAACTTGCCCTTCTTTCCGAATCTCATTACACCTTTCATAGGTGAAACCCGAAGCAATACTCTTTCTCCAACCATAAATGCAATTTCACAAACTTTATGTCGGCATAACTCTTTTGCCTAGACTGAGCTGTGCGAAGTCGATCCTGAATAATCTTGACCTTATCCAAGGCATCCCGTACCAAATCGGTACCCAACAACCGAGCCTCTCCGGATTCAAACCAGCCAACTGGCGAACGAGATCGCCTCCCATATTGTGCTTCATATGGAGCCATCTGAATGCTTGACTGGAAGCTGTTATTATAGGAAAACTCTGCAAGTGGCAAGAACTGATCCCAAGAACCTCCAAATTCTATAACACAAGCATGAAGCATATCTTCCAATATCTGAATAATACGCTCGGACTGTCCGTTTGTCTGTGGATGAAATGCTATACTCAACTCAACCTGTGTGCCTAACTCACGCTGTACAGCCCTCCAGAAGTGTGAGGTAAATTGCGTACCTCGATTTGAGATAATAGACACGGGCACACCGTGAAGGCGGACAATCTCACGAATGTAAATTTCAGCTAACCACTCTGAAGAATATGTAACTGCCACTGGAATGAAATGTGCTGACTTGGTCAACCTGTCCACAATGACCCAAACTGCGTCAAATTTTCTCTGAGTCCGTGGGAGCCCAACAACAAAATCCATGGTGATACGCTCCCACTTCCACTCAGGAATTTCTAACTTCTCAAGCAAACCACCAGGTCTCTCATGCTCGTACTTGACTTGTTGACAATTTAGACACCGAGCTACATATGCAAGTATATCCTTCTTCATTCTCCTCCACCAATAATGTTGCCGTAAATATTGATACATTTCTGCGGCACCTGGATGGATAGAATACCGGGAACTGTGTGCCTCTTCAAGAATTAATTCATGAAGCCCATCCACATTAGGCACACAAATATGACCCTGTATTCGCAGAACTCCATCTTCCCCCACAGCAACTTGTTTGGCATCACCATGCCACACCGTGTCCTTAAGGATAAGTAAATGAGGATCATCATATTGTCGCTCTCTGATACGCTCATATAAAGAAGACCGAATTGTGCAAGCTAGAACCCGACTGTGTTCTGAAATATCCAACATCACGAACTGATTAGCCAAAGTCTGAACATATGCAGCTAACAGTCTCTCACAAACCGGAATATAAGCAAGACTGCCCATACTCACAGCTTTTCTACTCAAAGCATCGGCCACCACATTGGCTTTTCCGGTGTGATACAAAATGGTGATATCATAGTCTTTCAAACACTCCAACCATCTTCTCTGCCTCAAATTGAGATCTTTTTGCCTGAACAGATATTGTAGGCTACGATGATCAGTGAATACTTCACGCGAGACACCATAAAGGTAATGCCTCCAAATCTTCAAAGCATGGACAATGGATGCCAATTCTAAATCATGAACATGATAATTCTTCTCGTGAACGTTCAACTGCCGTGACGCATATGCAATCACCCTGCCATCTTATATCAATACTGCACCAAGCCCAATGCGAGATGTGTCACAATGCACCGTATAAGATCCTGAACCTGTGGGTAATACCAACACTGGCGTTGTAGTCAAAGCGGTCTTGAGCTTCTGAAAGTTCAACTCACACTCGTCTGGCCATCTAAATGGGGCAACCTTCTGGGTCAATTTGGTCAGTGGGGATGCTATGGATGAAAACCCCTCCACAAACCGGCGATAATAACCTGCCAAACCCAGGAAACTCTGAATCTCTGCAGCTGAAGTAGGTCTAGGCCAATTCTGAACTACCTCAATCTTCTTAGGATCCATTTTTATGCCTTCCGCCGATACAACATGACCCAAAAAGGTAACTGAGTCTAACCAAAATTCGCATTTTGAAAATTTGGCATATAACTGATTATTCTTTAAAGTCTGAAGCATAATTCGAAGATGTTTCTCATGCTCCTCTCGACTGCTAGAGTAAATCAACATATCATCAATGAATACAACCACAAAAGATTCTAACTAGGGTTTGAACACCCGGTTCATCAAATCCATAAATGTTGCTGGGGCATTTGTCAGCCCAAATGACATCACTAGGAATTCATAATGCCCATACCAAGTCCAAAAAGCTGTCTTAGGGACATTAGATATCCTAATTTTCAACTGATGGTAACCAAACCTCAAGTCGATTTTTGAAAATACCTTGGCACCCTGAAGCTGATTGAATAAGTCATCAATTCTTGGCAACAGATACTTGTTTTTGATAGTGGCCTTGTTCAACTGCCGATAATCTATACACAATCGCATTGAACCATCTTTCTTTTTTAGAAATAAAACTGGTGCACCCCAGGGTGAGACATTAGGTCTAATAAATCCCTGATCAAGAAAGTCTTGTAAATGCTCCTTTAGTTCTTTCAATTCTGGCGGGGCCATACGGTACGGTAGAATAGAAATGGGTTGAGTGCCCGGAGCCAAATCAATACAGAAGTCTATATCTCTGTCGGGTGGCATCCCCAGCAAATCTGAAGGAAATACTTCTGGAAATTCACGAACAACTGGTACTGAGTCCATAGAAGGAACATCCGAACTGGGATCGCAGATATAAGCCAAATAGGCTAGACACCCCTTCTTAACCATACACCGAGCCTTCATATAAGAAATAACCATGGTGCTAGAATGACCAGGAGTTCCTTACCACTCTAATCGAGGTAACCCCAGCATGGCTAGGGTCACCGTCTTGGCATAACAATCCAATATAGCATGATAAGGTGACATCCAATCCATACCCAAGATGACATCAAAATCTACCATATCAAGAAGTAGAAGATCCACACTAGTCTCAAGACTATCAATAGTAACCACACACGAACGATAGACATGATCTACTACAACAGAGTCTCCCATTGGAGTGGACACACACAAATGAGCACTCACAGAATCACGAGGCATCACCAGATATGAAGCAAAATAAGAGGACACATAGGAATAAGTAGATCCTGGATCAAATAGAACTAAAGCATCTCTATGGCAAACTGAAACAATACATGTGATCACTACATCGGATGACTCGGCCTCAGGCCTAGCTGGAAAAGCATAAAATCGGGGCTGGGCCCCACCACTCTGAACCGCGTCCCTGGGACGACCTCTAACTGGCTGGCCTCCACCTCTAACGACCTGACCTCCATCTCTAGTTGTCTGACCCCTGCCCCTAGCTGGGTGGGTGGGTGGCGGAACAACTGGTGCTGGAACCATAGCACGGGAACTCTATCGTTATGAATTGCCTGATGCCCGAGTGCAAAATCTAGCAATATGTCTCGGATCACCACAAGTATAACAGGTCTTCGGCTATTGTGACTGTTGACCCTGGAACTGGCCATGTCGACCTGGATAACCACTCTGATAACTCCGAATCAGAGGTGAATTAATAGGAGCTGGTGGTGCACTATAAGCTAGCTGGTCGGAATGAGACACATAAGGGCCGTGACCACCTGAAGCACTGTAGGATGCCTGGAGCGCTGAATGAAATGGCTTGGGAGGATAGTCTCTACCAAAATTACCCATGCCTCCAGACGAGGCACCACTGAACCCACCGAACTGAAGAGGCCTCTTATCAGACCCCTCCCATCTCTCATGTGCAAGAACCATCTCGATCCTTCTCGTAACATTAGCAGCTTCCTGAAAGGAAATCTCACTTTCGGTCTCCTTGGCCATCTGAATCCTGATAGGGTAAGTGAGTCCCTCAATAAACCTCCTCACTCTCTCTCCCTCCGTAGGTAGTAAAAGGAGAGCATAACGGGATAAATCCACAAAACGGGTGTCGTACTGAATAACAATCATACTGCCCTGCTGTAGACGCTCAAATTGCCTGCGGTAATCCTCTCTCAATGTGATATGGAGGATCTTCTCTAAAAATAGTCGTGAGAACTACTCCCAGGTCAATGCAGGCGATCCAACTGGTCTGGTCAATGTATAATCTCTCCACCACCTCTTGTCGGAACCCGTCATCTGAAATACAGCAAAATCGACCCCATTGGTCTCAACTATACCCATGTTCCACAATACCTCATGGCATCGGTCATGATAATCTTGTGGTTCCTCAGAAGGTGTACTACTGAAGTGAACTGGAAAGAGCTTAGTAAACTTATCCAGTCTCAATAAGGCCTCAGAAGACATGGCGAGCCTATCACCGGCCTGTGCCGCAACAACTGGCTGAACTACCCCAACTGGCGGGGCTGCTGGAGCCTGATACTGGGGAGCCATGTACTCCGGAGCGCGAGTAGTGGGAGTTTTTGCTCCTCCTCCAGCCTGTGAAATGGCTGGTGCCATTAGACACGCACCATTCTAGGCCACACCCTCCATAAGACTCACTAAACGGACTAGAGCGTCCTGAAGCACTAGAGTAGCTATGAATCCTTCCGGGACCTAAACTGGTCCAACTGGTACATTCTGAACTGGAACCTCCTCCCGAAGATCCACCCGAGGCTCTACAACATGTGTTAATGCTCGAGCTCTAGACTGAGCTCTACCTCTTCCTCTGCCTCGGCCTCTAGCATGACCTCGACCTCGACCTCTACCCCTGGTCATAGTTACCACCGGGGGCTCTGGTCCATATCCATCGGTAGATGTACTACGTGTTCTCACCATCTGCGAGAGAATAAGAATAGAATGGTTCAATCATCGATGATAGAATAAGATCGCACGACAGAATAAGAAAGAAGTGATATTGTTCCTAAACTTCATAGCCTCTGAAAGATAGGTACAGACATCTTCGTACCGATCCTTCAGAATCTACTAAGCTTGCTCGTGACTCGTGAGACCTATATAACCTAGTGCTTTGATACCAACTGTCACGACCCAAAATTTCCACCTTCGGGACCGTGATGGTGCCTAACATTTCACTTGCTACGCAAGCCAATGTTAGAATAATCTTAACCATTTTAAAACAATTTAAATTAAACAGAAATCAATTACTGAAATAAAGTGCGGAAGACCATAACTACCGAGTCATCAAAATACATCCCTGAATCTGGGGTCACAAGTGCACGAGCAACTAAAATAATACAAATAAAGGTCTGAATAGAATTCAAGATGTTTGAAACATAATACACAGCTAAGATAAGATAGAAGGGGACTTCAGAACTGCGAACGTTGTGCAGTTATACCTCAAGTCTCCTCTGGATAGCTAAATCTGAGTAAGTCTATGGTACGCCGCTGGGACCAACTTTAAAATCTGCACAAGAAGTGTAGAGTGTAGTATGAGTACAACCAACCCCATGTACTCCGTAAGTGTCGAGCCTAACCTCGACGAAGTAGTGACGAGGCTTTGACAAGACACGTACATAAATAACCTGTATAAATATATATACAGATACGAAGCAACAATAATACCATAAATAATAATTTATAAATTTGGGAGGGAACATGAGAAAGGGGATGATATAATAATTTCAGCAGGAAAAGTATCACTTAGCAGCCAATTAATTCCTCAACAATAAAATGAGCAAGTGATAATATGAAAATGGCACGACACCGCCCTTCGTGCTTTTACTCCCATTCCTCCCATAATTTGATAAATAAATAATAATAATTGGCACGTCAACACCCTTCTTGCTTTAACTCTCTTTTGGCACAACACCACCCTTCGTGCTTTTACACTCTCTGAAAATGGCATGGCATTACCCTTCATGCTTTTACACTCTTTCTCACCATGACAATAATAGTATAAATAATAAAAATGGCACGACATCACCCTTCGTGCTTTTACACTCTTTCTCACCATATTCAACAATAATTAAATCAATAAAATTTTATGAATAATGATCAAATAATCAATAATAAACTTAAGCAGGAAAATCTTAATTAAATAAGCAACTATTCAAAATGAAATAAATTCCTCCAACATGCTTTGACTCAACCACAACGCATAAGTACTCGTCACCTCACATATACGTTGTACCCGCACATTAAATCATGTAACAAATAGACAAATAAATCATACTCCTTCAAGTCAAGGTTAACCACGACACTCATCTCGCTTTGCAACCAAATTCAAGATTTCAATAAACCTTTGCCTCGCGAATTCATGTCCGAAATCCTCAAATCTAGTCATAAACAATTCAATATACTCAATACAAATCATAGGAATTAATTCCATTTGAATTTACTAATTCCGGATTATAATCCAAAATTCATCTAATAAATTAAAAGTGGGGCCCACATGTCGAATCTGTGAAAGACTTACGAAATCCGAATACCCGTTCTGAGACGAGTCCAACCATACAAAAACTATCAAATTCCGATGTCAAATGGACCTTCATGTCTTAAATTTTTGTTTTTGAAATGTTTTACAAAAATTCCAATTTCTTCCATCTAAATCCGAAATAAATGATGAATATAGACATTGATTGATGAAATATAATCACTCGTGGATATAGAACACTTATCCAATTCAAAGTCGTGAAAATCTCTTTGGAATCACCTAAATCCGAGACTCAAAACTAAAAAATGAGTAAAAATGGCTAACTTCCGATTTTATGGGTTCTGTCCATGCCTTTTCGCATCTGCGGATACTTGACCGCATCTGCGGTTCCGCTTTTGCAGAAGTTGGGGTCGCTTCTACGGACTCTCTTCTACGAAGAAGAGTCCGCTTCTGCGCAAGGCTGCCCCTTCCCCCTTTTCCCGCTTCTGCGACGCGTGGACCGCTTCGGCGACAGCCTGTCTGCTTCTGCGAGGCATGGATCGCTTCTGCGGACGGTCCGCTTCTACGGTCTAAAATCCGCAGGTGCGATTACACCAGAAGGCCAAAATTTTAGATTTTCCTTAAGTCCAAATTTTAATCCGTTAACCATCCGGAATCCACCCGAGGCCTCCGAGACCTCAACCAAATACACAAACAAGTCCTAAAATATCATACGAACTTAGTCGAAACCTCAAATCACATCAAACAACTTTAAAACCACGAATCCTACCCTAATTCAAGCTTAAGGAACTTAAATATTTTCAACTTCTACATTCGATGCCAAAACCTATCAAATCAAGTCCGATTGACCTCAAATTTTGCACACTAGTCATAAATGTCATAACGAACCTATTCAAATTTCCAAAATCGAATTCCGACCCCGATATCAAAAATTCAAATCCGTGGTCAAACTTTGGAAATCTTTAGTCTTTAAATTTCTAGTTTCCATTAAATGACAATAACTTGAGCTAGGGACCTCCAAATTAAATTCTGGGCATACGCCCAAGTTCCAAATTATGATACGGACCTATCGAAACTGTCAAAACACTAATCAGGGTCTGTTTGCTCAAAATATTGATCAAAGTCAACTTAATTGTATTTTAAGTCAGTGTTTTAAAAAGCATGGGCGTAAGACGAGGCGTTTTACATATGCCTCAGCGAGGCATATTCCCCATAGATATTTAATTTTTAATATTTTATAAAATAATATAATGACAGTAAAAATTTATAAACAAGTAAAATTGCATAAAAATTGAAGAAAACTATATATATGTGTGCTCCATCCCCACAAAAAACTAATCAAAACAATCTATTATACGTTACTTACAAGCACAAGTAATTTAAATCTAAAAGAATAAAGTTTTCTATATGGAGGAACAAAAAGGATGATTAACCTGCAATTTGAACTTTGAATTTGCTGATATGAAGAAGAATGTAGTTCTCTTTGTATTTGTAAAAAAAAATATTCGTTGCTTTTGGGAGATATTAGCAAACTAGCAGACAAAATAAAAAATTAGAAAAATCATGAATTAGGGCTTAAATCAATAAAAATGGTCTTTACTTTTAAATTTAATACTTTTGAGTTCCTTTTTAAACCTTTTGAGTAATTACCAAACTGATTTTTAAGAATTTGGTGTTATATGAAGGACTAATTCAACAAATTTTATTTTAATTTAAAAAAGTCTCTAGGGCTTACTCCTTACTAAAATAGAGTTTTAAGTCTCTATTTCACATTTTAATCAATTTTTGATATAAAAACTTTCCGAAAAATTATACGGACTACGCACGCAAGTCGAGAAATGATAAATAGTGCTATTTGAGCTCTTAGAATACAATAATGAATGTTTAAATTAAATATGATATTTTGGGTCATCACATAGGTACGCTTCGATCGGTGTCAAGATACAGAAGAATAAGAGCTTAAAGAGAAATAATAATGATGTATTGCTTTGGAATGCGTGTTACAACATGTTCAACGAATTAGTAGACCCCCCTTTATATAGTAGAGGAGTACTACTTTAGGTATAATTCTATAAAAGGTAAAAATCACTTGATTTGTTGATTGCCGGTTCCTTACTGATACGTGCCGAGATTCCCGCCGCAACATCTGCACGGTTTCAGATATTTCGGTCTTTTGTTGATTATGCTAACAATGTTTCTTAGAGCTTGTTCGGGGCTAGGGTCGACTCCGGGGTCTCGGACTCAATTTTCTCGAAGGTAGGTGTCCTGACCCCGGGTTCTAGCCCGATGTGACTCGGGGCCGATCTTCAGTCTTACATTGCCATGTTTCGAGCATGTCCTTTCATGACGTAGGCGAACTCGATCTCAACCGTATGTAGATATTTCCCTCATTTTTCTTAGAGTAGACGACGAGAAACGACATGAGATTCCGATTCTTTCTTCACACCACACGACAGAAACGACAAAACAGTCGAAACGTCTCGTCAGTCAAGTCTTAATAGAATTAAATGTTTGTCAGTTGCTGGTCGGCCAATCCTGGATGCGAACCATCATTGAAAAACTATAAATATCCCCTCATTGCTCATTTAAACTTTACATTCAAACTTTCTGCCCTCGTACCTTAGCAATCTTAATATTTTCAGGAACTTATATTTCGGTTATTTGAGATCTTTTTATAAGAACTTTTGTTCCATCTTTATCCCAAACCATCAAGTGTACTCTTTTAACTTCCTCTTATTCCTCATTTCCCCTTTATTTTCAAAGAAATGGTGAATACTTCAAAAACTGTTCCCCAAAAAGAAACTCCTTCTACCTCGTGGCTGGCTAACGAAGAGACCGTTTCATGTACTGCTGTCGAGAAACCAGTACCGGAACCTCCTCTGAACATGTTCATCCCAGGGGGATGCTCGGTCAATGCTAATTTTAAGGTCAAAAAGCCCTCCTACGTACCAGGCCGATGCGAGGGGGTCTCGAGGTACATCTGCTCGATCACCGATGATATTCTCTTCGAAGTTAAAAAGGATTGTAACTAGGTTGACAAACATGTGGTGGTTCCCGAACTTGATGAAGCCATCACTACCCACGTCAAGGGATTTTTAAGTGTTTACACTTATCCCTTCACGCTGGGCCCTTGGACCCGGTTATCATCGACTTTTGCAAAAGATACGAGGTAACCCTCGGTCAAATTCACCCTTCTTTCTGGAGGATTGTAATCCTCCTTCGTTTCTTTGTAAGCAAGATCGAAGGGTGCCCTTTCACTATCGACCACCTCATGTATTTATACAGTCCCCGACTCTACCGGGGGTTTCTGATCAAGCTCCCCCATTGGGCCAGTAAGGCCCCATTCTTGAGTATCGATGAAGATACGGATCGAGGTTGGCTAGGCTATTTCATCCGAGTGAAGACCTCGGACTTGATCCTGGCCGAGCACATGCCATTACCTGAGAAATGGAACTTGTCACGTAAGTATAATTATGCTTCCAAAATTCACCTTTTCCCTTCCTTATTATCGGTGTTCTGTGGTGGTGCAGCTGTTGCTCGAGTCCCGAATGCAGTTCCTCGACTCAAGGAGCGGGTCGAGGGCATCGCATTACAAAGGCCTTATTTCGAGCGTTCGTGGTGCAAGCTTTCAAAGGGCCGATGGGAGGCCCGTTCGCACGATGAGATCTCTTTCGTGAGTAATACTTGGTTTCCCTTTTGCATTATTAAGTCCTCACTTGTTTTATTTCCTTTTGCGGGTTTATCCTAGGATGTAAAAATGAGTCCCCATCCGGTAGAGATGATTTCCCCACAAAGTCTCGTGCTCCTCGGTAGGGTGAAGAGAATAAAAGAAAAAGGGCTCCGAGTTCTCCGAGCTCGGAGAAGAAGAAGCCAAGGAGAAGGTTAGTGCGAAAATCCAAAGAAAGCATCAGCGCTCGAGCACCATCTTCGGATTCTCTCTATCGGTTGAGGAATGAATCCGAGGAAGAATCATAAAAAGAAGACTTCAATCAGGTAGCCCGAGTATCATCACGACTCGAAGGGCAAGGGCCATCCGAACTGAAGAAAAATGAGGCTGATCTGCCTCAAGTTAGGGAGGCCGATGAGGAGGTCATGGCCGAAGCTTCTCGGGATGTGGACGACTCCCTAAAGGAAGCACACGGTGTGATCGACATCATCGAGTTTGCTTTGTTCATTGAGTCCATGTTCAACGAGGCTCAGACGGTGAAGGAATCCGCGGAGTTTTTGATGGCGTGGATTCTACCGCCACGGAGGATGTCACCAGGTTTGGTGACTTGGAGGTGCCGAAGAAAAGTCAGTCTTCGGGAACAAGCGGGCCTTCTTCAATCCCGAAGCTGGTCAACCGGTTTCCAGCTCCGACTATGGATCCTGACCGGAAGCGGTCGATCATGTTCTCCATTCTGGAGGATGCCTGGTTCCTTTACGCCCCCGTATGGGTGGCTAGCTATCTTCGATGCTTGGTGACCGAAGAGGACCAAGCCAAGATGAATGAGGTAGACGCGCCCTGCCTGTTCAATAAAGCACAACCGACGCTAAACCGGGTAACTTCAAATACTTCTTGATGATTTCAATTCATACTTAGACTAATTTGTAGATAATCTTACAATTTTTCTTTGTGTCTGCAGGCCTCGGTGCTTCATCATGAGACCTTTGTCCAATATTGGGACGAGCTAAACTAGCTTGAGGCCGAGGTCCGAGGGCTCACTGAGAAGAGAGATTCTTACAAACTTCTCAGCGAGCAACGCAAGGGGGAGGCTAAGAGCCTCCAAGTTGAGCAGGAGGTGGCTCGGAAGGAGCATGCAGATTTGGTAGAGCAGGTAAAAATATTTGAGGTTAGTGACAATAAGCTAGGCTCAGTTACTAATGGTCGAAATTTGCAGGTCCAGCAAAAAATCGATCGGATCGATCAACTGCGAGCTGAGATGGACACTGTCAAGGCCGAAACCGACGAATTGAGGGTTATGATAGACCGCTTGTCCTTGGAAAAGGAGAATGCTCGGGCGCAACTGGCTTCGGCTGAGGCCCAGCTTCGAGCAGCAAAAGAAAAAGGCCGAGGTACAGGACAAAAGGGTTGAGAAGCTCCAGTCTTAGCTAAGTGTAGCCATTTCCGATCGAGGAAATCTTGCCAAGGAGCTGGAAATGGCCAAGTCGGTGGTCGTTATTGTTAAAGCCGATGCCGACAAAATGGTGGCCTAATATAAGGCTGATGATGAGGCAGTCAAGGTTCGAACGAAAGATATCGTTGAGCATGCGAAGTGGCAATCCCGAAGGGAGGCCCTCGAGGAGATTCATGCTCGGGGTTTCGACTTGTCGGCCAAAATTAAAAGTGCTAAGGGGCTCAAAGCTGAGGCCAAGAGATTGTCTTATCCCGAGGAGGACTCCGAGGGTTCGAGAGGATCCAAGGGTGGAGGAGACTCCGAAGACCCTGGCGACGAGGTGGGCTCCGGTGAAGACTAGGCCGTTTAAGTGCCTTGTACATTTTTTGTATTTTTGTACTTGTGTACTTTTGTACTTTTTGTCAAGGCCATTAGGCCTTTGTAAAGACTATATATATAATATAAGGCTTGTTTTTCCCTTCGACAATATTTGAGTTTTGTTGTGTACTTTGCATTATTATTTATATTTGCAAATATCAAAATGGCTTAGAATGAACTAGTTAGGTCATGTTTGGAGGTTCGAACATGCCTTGCCTTTGACATTATTTTGTCTAAGGCATCATAGGGGTTCGGTATGACCAAAACTTTTCCCCAAGGTTCTTATAATATTTTAGATTATATTTTGCCGAGGGTAGCCTTTAGAACCGATTTAGAAATTTTTCAAGGCCTTATTTTTTATTACGTGTTACGGACGTCTCCGAGCCGTTTTAATATGGCCGTAGCCTTTTTAGTTGGGGTGTTGACCAGTGGGCTTGTCATTTCGATTTATTCGGGCTTGCCTAAGATAACAGTCCCTAAATGGGGATGGTCATAGCCTTTAAGATTCGGGCGTTGCCTAATAGGTCTTGTGCCCCCGGGCTCCGATAGCCCGAGCCGTCCGAATTTGTTTTTGGACGGCAGTCCCTGATTGGGAGTGATTGTTTGAACCTTGATAAAGGTGGCCCTTGGGCTCGATACCTTTAGGGGATCTAATGTAGGAAATTCCTTAAGAGGAAAGAAAAAAGAGAAATTCTTAAGGGACAAGATATTTATCCGCAAGGTAGAAACTTCTTTTTATTCTTTTGTGTAATAGTTACACATGTGTACAAATTTTGTGCTAGGTCTTAAGCACTCTATGCAGGCACGGTTCATTTGACCGTTTGGCCCTTACAGTAAATCCTATCGATTGAGCCGAGACCATTCAATCATAAAGTTTCTTTCCTTGCTAAAGTCGTTATCCGAGGGTAATGCCCCCCAGTGTTCGGGGCAAATCGTAGAGAGGCCTCGAGTACTGTTGTCATGATCTTCGATACCGGTTTGTAACCGGACTTCAATTCTAAGTTAGCACGATTTACTGTTGCCTTGTTAAAAACCTTGCCGAAAAACCCATTTGGGAGAAAACTGGTTCAAGGGAAAAAGAGTGCAATGCGTGCTTTCACACGTAAAGATTGTATCATACTTTGATGATTGCCTGCAAGTGTTAGTTCAAAATGCAAATAAGTAAAAGGAATGAATGGGGTCATACCTTGGCAGTAATATCGCTTCAACTGAGTTATATTCCAGTTGTTCGGTAGTTGCTCGCCGTTCATTGTTCCGAGTTTGTACGATCCCTTACCAGTGATTTCGATAATTTGATAAGGACCTTCCCAGTTCGGTCCCAACTCCCTTTTTTTTGGGTTCCGGGTACTTAGCGTGACCTTCCTTAACACCAAGTCCCCGATATTGAAATGTCGAAGGTTGGCCCTTCAATTGTAATACCTATCGATCCGATGTTTTGGGGCAGCCAACCGGACAAGGTCTGCTTCGCGTCTTTCGTTTAATAGATCTAGGCTCGTATTCATAGTCTCGTCGTTTGATTCCTTGGTTGCATATCGGAACCTGAGACTTGGTTCTTCGACTTCTACCGATATTAGAGCTTCGGCATCATAAACCAGTGAGAACAGGGTGGTCCCGGTACTGGACTTCGATGTCGTATGGTATGCCCATAATATTTTGGGCAGGATTTTCTTCCATTTTCCTTTGTCGTCGGTCAACCTCTTTTTGAGGTTTTGGAGTATGGTTTTGTTGGCCGATTCTGCTTGTCCGTTCCCACTGGGGTGGTAGCGTGTCGATAGGATCCTTTTGATCTTATGATCTTCGAGAAACTTGCTTACTTTGCTGCCGATGATCTGTTTCTCGTTGTCGCATACGATCTCGGCCAGCATTCCGAACCGGTATATGACGTGGTCCAAAATGAAATCGATGACTTCTTTCTCCCTGACCTTTTCGTATGCCTGGGCTTCCACCCACTTAGAAAAATAGTCAGTCATAAACAATATAAATTGAGTCTTACCGGGTGCTCGTGGAAGGGGGCCAACGATATCCATTCCCCACTTCATTAACGGCCATGGTGACAAAACCGAATGCAGTAGCTCCCTGGGCAGATGAATCACCGGAGCGTGTCTTTGACATTCATCAGATTTTCGTATGAACTCCTTCGCGTCCTTTTTCATATCGATCCAGAAGTAACCGGCTCTGATTATTTTTCGAACCAATGATTCGGCGCCTGGATGATTTCCACAGGTGCCTTTGTGGATTTCCCTCAAAATGTACTCGGTATCCCCTGGTCTTAGACATATCGCGAGTGGTCCATTGAATGTTCTTCTGAACAGGGTTCAGTCTTCGGACATGCTAAACTGGGTTGCCTTTGTACGTAGGGCCCTCGATTCTTTTGTATCCGATGGCAGTTTTTCAGTCTTCAGATATTCTATATATTTATTTCTCCAGTCCCAAGTTAGGCTCGTTGAGTTAATCTCAGCATAGCCTTCTTCCACTACCGATCTCATAAGTTGTATGAATTCCCCCGAGTTAAACTCGTCATCTTCGACCGATGATCCTAAGTTTGCAAGGGCATCAGCCTCACTGTTTTGATCCCGAGGTACGTGTTTCAAAGTCCATTCTTTGAACTGATGTAATGTTACCTGCAACTTATCCAGGTACCTTTGTATTCGTTCTTCTCTGACCTCGAGCATCCCATTAACTTGGTTCACCACGAGGAGGGAGTCGCACTTGGCTTCGATCACCTCTGCCCCCAAGCTTTTGGCTAGTTCGAGACCTGCTATCATGGCCTCATATTCGTCCTCGTTGTTAGTCAACTTCACAGTCCTAATATATTGTCTAACTGCATTGCCTGTTGGTGGCTTCAATTCAATCTCAAGTACGGACCCTTTTGCGTTCGAAGCATCGTCCGTAAAGAGGGTCCAAATCCCCAAGGAGGTCCCTGAGTTGATTAATAACTCTCTTTCGACCTAGGTTATTAGGGCCGGTGTAAAGTAGGCCACAAAATCTGCCAAAAATTGAGATTTAATGACGGTCCGAGGTTGATATTCAATATCGTACCCACTGATTTCCACGACCCATTTTGTGAACCGGCCCAAGAGCTCAGGCTTATGCATAACATTCCTCAACGGGTAAGTAGTCACGACACATATGGGGTGACACTGGAAGTATGATTTTAGCTTTCTAGAGGTGCTTAGCAAAGAGAGCGCCAGCTTTTCTAGGTGAGGGTACCTAGTTTCGGCCTCACCTAGGGTCCTGCTAACATAGTAAATTGAAAATTGCGTACCCTTCTCTTCCCGGACCAGGACTCCACTTACCGCTATCTCCGATAGTGCCAAGTATAAGTATAGTTGTTCGTCTGTCTTCGGCGTGTGAAATAGTGGTGGGCTCGATAGATACCGCTTGAGTTCCTCTAAGGCTCGTTGGAACTCCGACGTCCATGAGAAGTTATGCTTTTTCTTCAATAGTGTGAAGAACCGGTGGATCTTGTCGGAGGACCTCGAGATGAATCACCCCAGGGCGACTATGCACCTAGTTAATCTTTGCACGGCCTTTACGTTGTCCACAACTATGATATCTTCGATGGCTTTGATCTTGTCGGGGTTGATCTTGATTCTTAGGTTGGATACCATAAACCTGAGGAATTTACTTGATCCAACTCCAAACACACATTTCTCCGGGTTCAGCTTCATATTGTATTTCTTCAATATGCTGAAGGTTTCCTGCAAATGCTTTAAATGGTCCTCTACTCGTAGGGACTTAACCAACATAATGTCAATGTAAACTTCCATTGATTTTTCTATTTGTTCCTCGAATGTCCGATTTACTAGGCGTTGGTAAGTGGTGCCAGCGTTTTTTAATCTGAATGGCATCACGTTATAGCAGTATGTGCTGTACTTAGTGATGAAGGAGGTTTTTTCCTGATCATCCGGGTTCATCCATATTTGGTTGTACCCGGAGTAGGCATCGAGAAAATTGAGGAACTCGTGGTCGGTCGTGGCATCGATCATGCGATCGATGTTGGGCAAAGGGAAGGAGTCCTTGGGACATGCCTTATTCAAATCCTTATAGTCTACACACATTCTTAATTTATCCCCCTTTTTTAGGGACTACCATTACATTTGCTAACAAATTCGGGTATTTGACCTCCCGAATTGACCCTATTTTAAGGAGTTTAGATACCTCGTCCTTGATGAAAGCATGTTTGACCTCAAACTGGGGTCTCCTCTTCTGCTTGACCGGATGGAACTTCGGGTCCAGGCTCAGTTTGTGAGTGGTTATCTCCGGCGGGATCCCTGTCATATCAAGGTGGGACCAAGCGAAACAATCTTCATTAGCTATAAGAAATTGAATGAGTTTTTTCCTGAGCTCGAGGCTTAACCCCGTGCCCAGGTATACCTTTCGATCGGGCAAGTGCTCGCGTAATGCGACTTGTTCCAGTTTCTCGACCGTTGATTTTGTAGCGTCGGAGTCATCAAGGGCTATGAAAGGTCTGGGGACCCCGTAATCATTGTCTTTATCAGTCCCCTATTTCTCCGGTTGAGTTGGGGCTGGTGTCGGTAATTGCTATTTAGCTTCTTGCTCTACAACCGAACCCGGCCCCTTTGTCGTTGCAAGTGCGGATATCAGAATCGCCTCTTCGACCGCAAACATCTCCTTTGCGGCTGGCTGTTTTCCGTAGATTGTTTTAATCCCACCTGGTGTTGGGAATTTTAACACTTGGTGCAGAGTCGAGGGTACTGCCATCATGTTGTGGATCCATGGCCTCCCGAACAAAGCGTTATACCTCATGTCTCCTTCGATCACATAAAACTTAGCTTCCTGGATGGTCCCGACAGTGTTCACCGGTAATGTTATCTCCCCCTTTGTGGTTTCACATGCCATGTTGAATCCGTTTAGTACCCAGACTGCCGACACGATTTGATCTTGTAGACCAAGCTGCTCTACGACCCTCGATCAGATGATGTTGGCCAAGCTACCCGGATCAATTAACACACGCTTAACTCGAAATTTATTTACGAGTACAAATATTACCAGTGCATCATTATGGGGCTGCACGATCCCTTCCGCGTCCTCATCGTTGAAAGAAAAGGTTCCTTCTGGTATGTAATCTCGAGTCTGTTTTTCCCTCGTGATGGATACTTTAGTGAGCTTCAACATCGGCCCCCGAGGGACATCAACCCTACCGATGATCATGTTAATGATGTGTTGAGGTTCTTCTTGTTCTGTCTGTTTGTTAGAATCCCTATTCCTGAAATGATTCTTGGCTCGGTCGCTCAGGAATTTCTCGAAGATGACCGTTTTTGAATAATCAGGCTACTTCCTCTCTCAACTGTTGGCAATCCTCCATTCTGTGGCCGTGAGTGCCGTGATATTAACACATCTGGTTAGGATCCATTTGGGTTGGATTGGATTATAGAGGTCAAGGCCATTTGGTATCTTTGATGCGTCCGATAGCTGATATAATGGCGGCAGCATCGACGTTAAAGTTGTATTCCGATAACCTCAGTGCTTCTTTAGGCCCTATGGGCCTGTCGAAGCTGTTTTTGCTCATGAGTCCCCGGTTTCTCTGACCTCGATCACTTCTCCTTTCATTTCTCATAGAGTTCCGCCCAGACCCACTGCTTCTTCGGTCTCCATTATACGGCTGAATTCGTTCCCTATTTGGTCTCGGTTCATGATCGATGTCTCTCTTGACTCTGTCGATGGTCCTAACGGGATAAACGGACCTCGAAGGGCCCCCGAGTTTATCATCTTTGACTCTGATTTTGGATTGGTACTAGTTATGCACGTGGGCCCAAGTAACGACCGGATATTCTATCAGGTTTTATTTCAACTGATGTGAAGCCACCGAGCTTCGAACATTGAGCCCTTTGGTGAAAGCCTGAATGGCCCAATCATCAGCGACCGGTGGCAGGTCCATTCGTTCCATTTGAAACCGGGATACGAACTCTTTGTGCATCTCGTTATCCTACTGTTTTACTTTGAAAAGGTCCAATTTTCTGGTCTCGAACTTGATGGCTACGGCGTGTACTTTTACGAAAGAATCTGCAAGCATAGCAAATGAGCCAATAGAATTAGGAGATAAGTAGTGATACCATATCATAGCCCCTTTTGACAGGGTCTCTCCGAACTTCTTCAACAGGACATACTAGATCTCATCATCCTCCAAGTCGTTCCCTTTGATGGCACATGTGTAAGAGGTAACATACTTATTTGGGTCGGTCATTCCGTTATACTTAGTAATATCGGGCATGCGGAATTTCTTAGGGATCGACTTTGGAGCCGCGCTCGGAGGAAAAGGCTTTTGCACGAATTTCTTGGAATCCAGACCTTTCAATATCGGCGGTGCTCCTGGGATTTGGTCTACCCTGGAATTGTAGGTTTCCACCTTTTTGTCATTAGCTTTGATTTTCTTCTCCCCTGATTCTACCCGTTTTGTCAGTTCTTCGAGTATCTTTATGATCTCGGGGTTAGCCCCCGATTCGTTTTCATTTGAACTTTCTGCGACGGGTTCATCCCTGCGGGTGACTTTCCGAGGAGGATCGGGTTCAACTCTGCTCGGTGCACGGCTTTGGTTCTGTAACTGAGCTATCGCCACCTGTTGAGCCTGCAGCATTTCAAAGATTACCCGTAAACTGATCCTGTCTCCTCTAATGTTTTGTGTATTTTGAGCTGCTGATCGGGCTCCACCACGGACGCTATTCTCGAGGTCGGTAGGCAAGTTTGTGTCGATAGCCACATGTGAATTAGCGCCAGTCGGGTCCGCGCACGAAATTCCGATGGGATCAACGGGAAGTACCTCGTCACAAGGCGCTATGTTGTTATTTTCACCGTGATGACTGGACTCATTGTCAACATGTAGGGGTGCTGATTGAGAGTTCGACATTTTGAGTTTTAACCTGCAATTAGAGACACTTCAAAGAACAAGTGTAAAGTAGTATGTGTTATGGGGATTTGTATCAAATAACCACTATTATCCTTAGCCCCACGGTGAGCGCCAAACTGTTTACCCTTAAAATCGGATAACAATTGAATTAGTAAGTGCTTTTAAGGATACGTGGACTAACTTGACACAAAAGGATAAATTAGATTGTAATTGAAATAAATAATGACAAAATAAATATAAACCGCACGAATTGAATAGTCTTAGCCTTGGAAGGTTAATCACCCTCGAGCCAGGTACGCTTCGATCGGTGTCAGGACACAGAAGAACAAGAGCTTAAAGAAAAATAATAATGATGTATTGCTTTGGAATGCGTGTTACAACGTGTTCAATGAATTATCAGACCCCCCTTATTTAGTAGAGGAATTCTACTTTAGGTACAATTATATAAAAGGTAAAAATTCCTTGATTTGTTGATTACCGATTCCTTACTGATACGTGCCGAGATTCCCGCCGCAACATTTGTCCGGTTACGGATATTTCGGTTTTTTGTTGATTATGCCAACAATATTTCTTAGAGCTCGTTTGGGACTAGGGTCGATTACGGGGTCTCAGACTCAATTTTTTCGAAGGCAGGTGTCTAGACCCCGGGTTCTAGCCCGGTGTGACTCGGGACCGATCTTCAGTTTTGCATTACCATGTTTCGAGCATGTCCTTTTATGTCGTAGGCGAACTCGATCTCGACCGTATACAAGAATGACCACCTATCATTAATTTGGCCGTTTTGAACCTCGATTGTATGATGTTAATATATTTGTGGCCAAAAAGCTTTCAGATGTGGCTCGAGTTTGGTTCGTAAGAAATCGTAGAAAAGGTAGAAAAGCATGTTGTACGTTTGGAATAAACGTTAATTCTAATCTTGATTTTCTTTCAAAAAACTTCCTTAATTTTATTCCATATGACACTACTTTTTTAATCCACTCCAAGATTATCCACACATTTCTGTTTGCCACTCTTTAATTTTAATCTTCTCATTTCACCCTTAATTATATCAACATATATTAATGACATGAATATTAAGCTGTTGGTTTATTATATATATAGATATATTTATTTATTTATTTATTTACCTTATGTTTCATTAAAAAACTTTCTTCTTTTTTTCTTTTAAATTTTATGGGCAATCAAATACAGTCATAACAAATGAAGCCGAGGGAATACTATATACTCCATAATATATTCCTTCAATTTTGGGAGAATATTTTACATGCAACTGCAAGAACAGATCAGAGAAATTTTGGAACTCCTATAACACCTATGCTACCATGAATATGGACCTCAAAATTAATACCTCTCTCCAGAAAACAAAGAAAGAATAAATAATTCTATACTTTCCCGAAACCGAACATATCAAATGTACTAATTGAGACATAATTCACAACACGAATTCAAAAGCAAAGATCCAAATATAAAGAAGCAAAATCACAGGACAATACCATCGGATTTCCTACCAATAAAGCCTCCCTCATCTTGTGAAGATTTGTTGAAGAACTCTATACAATCAGCAATTGCTTCATTGTAATGAGAAGTTGACGAGTAATAAGAAGAACTACACGAGGTCTTGGGCGGGTCAGGCCTATCACACGACCCCCCGCCCTTCGCTCCTCGAGTCTGAGTAGATTTGGATGATACGAAAATTAAACGCATGAAAATCTTGCGGAAGCGATCAAAGATTTTCATGGCTGAGAAATTGATCAACTTATAAGACCTACTAAGTGTTTGAACACTCTGAAATATTTCTAAGTCCTCTCTACTACTACTGCCTTGAACAGAAGGCTTAATATTAGTGTACATTATTATTATTATTATTATTATTATTATTATTATTATTATTATTATTATTATTCTAATTCTCTTAGAAAACTAGAATATTACAGCACACAAGAACACAATTTTAAGCCTCAGGGAAACGCAGTGTTATCATGTCTGTCGTATGCTGTTACAAAAAGAGAGTGAAGTTTCCCAAAATGTTAAGAGTATATTGTCCAATTCTAGGTATGAGGATATATTTTCACAAGGAAAAAAATGATGTTTCAGCTTTCAGCCATGTGACCAAATCATTCGTATGGGCTTTTGATGTCTTTTCTCAATTGTTTTTTAAGATTGTTTCATTAACTTCCAAGTAAATAATAATCACATCTTATACCAAAGCATTCCCTTTGAAATTCAAAGAGCTTATTTGAATAATCATAGAATCAATCACCGTGTCTCTTACCTAAAACTATATATATATATATATATATATATATATATATAGGTAAACAACTTTCAGCTTAGGTGGATCTAGCACTATTATTGTTTACCCGAAAATTGGTACAGTTGAATTTAATCGTGATTTCTAGACAACTGGATTAATCTTATCCAAAGCAGTGATAAATTGATCAATTTGGATGCAAAATACTTAGCTCAAAATGCAGGTGGAACTATAGATCTGAAGAGCCCGAGAACACAGTATCCGGGCACAATGATGATTAGAATAACAAGCTCGAGAGAAAAAATAGTATCAAGATGTTGTGTTGGAATATATTCTTCGATGTCAAAAAAAAAAACCATCCTTACAATGGGCATTGAGCCTATTATTTATAGCTCAGTGAGCGTAATGGTTGGGTCCACCACTAATAAAAATTATTGAAGTACGATAATGAAAACCTAACGGTAATCATAAATGCTCAAAACTCTGTAACGAGTCGTTACTCTTTAATGCTGTGGAATATTCTTCATTAAATGTTACCGGGTGCAGCGTGTTTAATGCCTTTATGAACTTGCTTTTCTCGGTGACACATGGGGTAGCTGTGCCCGATTTTCCGTCCTCCGTAACATATTTTACCCAATACAAATAGTCCCCCTGCTTTCCGGTGATATAACTTTGTGTTACCGGAAAGTTAGTAAAAATCCTCTTTTGGCGGGAATTACTATAATTTCTTTTGGAGGTTACTGACGGTTGATTAGGCGCCTCTCTCTCCGTATTTAATGACCCGAACATGGGTCTTCCTATGATTTAGCACGCCTTTTCCGGTTATCGATGTAACTTTAGCCAAGTATTTAGCCGTTCAAAACTCCACTTATACGTATCAACTTCCATTTCCTTTGGGTCTCAAAATTGCTTGAACTTTCGATTTGCTTCCCTGTTCTTCATCCCTTCTCTAATTTCCTTAAAATACAAAATCTTTTCTTCCCCTTTTCTAAGGGCATCTTCATCTATACGTACCGGTTCTTTGAAGAGCAAGAACATAAACGAGGATTCCGCTCCTCCAACAGTAAGTTCTATAATCCCAAGAAGGCTCAATACTTCAAAGGATTTTGAAGAGAAATTTTCCACTGAAAACCCTCGTTCATGGATGATTAGCAGATACCCATCTTCCATTCGTCTTTCCAGTAATCCTACTGTAAAGAAAGATTGAACCTGCCATGAATTGGACATTATCAGAGCGAGTGACAATCCCAGGGTGGGTTTTACATATTTTTACACGTACCCCTTTACTTTGGGTGCTCTTACGTTGAATGGAGAGCTTGATACTGTGATAGCAGAATTTGGTCTCCATTATCAGGTGTGTTTGGAACGGGTAAGTCCTTCTGTGTGGAGGACGGTCGCCTGCCTTCGGCGCTAGTGCCTGGAAACCAATGAAGAGCTAACATTGGCTCATATAGTGAACCTGTACTCCCCCAAGATCTTCCGCGGGGGAATGATAAACCTCTGCAAGCGTGGTCACCACGCTTTGATATCTAGTATAGACGATGATAACGACCGAGGGTGGATAGAACGGTTCGTTGCAGTTGTCTATGGATACATTATTCCAACAACGGCTTCATCCTTTCTGGTTGCTTGGAACCACTCTCGTAAGTTCCTTTTGATACGGTTTCTCCTCCTAAACATTCTGTCACGCTTGTATAAGTATTGATCCTTTATCTCCCGTATGTCGCAACGACTCGATGGATCCCACCGGTGGTAGAAGGCTTGGACCGGTGAGTTCAGAAGATCTTGGACATCACCACTCCCGAGATTCGCTTGTGGAAAGAGTTGTCCATTAAATACGTATGGAAGGCCAAAAATCATGGTAATAATAATTTACCTTGCTTTAGCTTTTTGTACATGAGGAATTTGGTTGAATTCTCCTGACTTGCTCATGAAATTAGGTCTACCGCGGGCTTAGTCGAGATGCCCGAAGAGGATGTTTTTCCTGACCCTGCTGATGCGGCGAGGCTACTCCAGGAGGCACTTACTCGAAAATGCGCCTCCGGTCCCCGACCATAGAACAAGTATCCAAAAAGAAGGCGTTCCTCTGCGGCTGGGGAAAAGAATAAAAGGGAAAAAATTGATTCCCCCGAGACATCCCTAGTGGCGACGATGGCTGGTCCTCCTTTCGGGCCGGTCATAGACATTGTGAGGATTGGTGATGATGAAGAAGCTAGTGATGAGGGAGTTTCTATACATAGAAGGCAATGATCCTCATCCTCTCAACGGGATGCTCAACCTATTGAGGCAGTCATATCCACCGCTGACGATGTCTCGACACTTTGGGGAGAGTTTGATTTAGTGGAAAATGCCTCCCGTTCTCAAGCCCCAATTGTTGTGTCAGGTACTGTGAGGCATAGTACCAGGTCCTTGCCTTCTTCGGTTAGTGAGCACCCGATATCCAGTGTTGCCTTCGATGTAGCTGTTTCCCGTTCTTCTCCCTTATCAGCTTTATCACCACCTTCTTCGCCACCAGCAACTGCTACATCATTTCCATCTTCATCCATGCTTCTGCCAACAACATCATCTCCAATGGCCGCACCTGACCGTGCTGAAGGCATTCTCCTTCCAAAGTCCCCTGTTCATGGGAATTTGGGGCAAAATTATGCTGCCCCTTCTGAAGATCCTCAGAGGAGGAGGAATGTTACCCTTTCGGACTCTACCGGGTGCAACCTTCTTTCCCAGCCGGTGGAGCTTGCAAATTATCTGAAGCCCTTGGCTTTAGAGAAGGATTGGGAAACGATTAAGACACTCTCGGAAGAGTGTTTTTTGAACAATGTTATGCATAATGCCGCATCGGTATATTTCTTTCTTTCTCTGCTATTTTTCCAGCTCCTGAATGAGTGCATTTTAAGTTTTACCTCTTCTTATCTTGTAGGCCAATTTTCTTGCTTATGAGGGCCTACAAAGGTTAATCCACGAGAAGGAGGAACTTTCTTCTGAACGGGATCGACTTTTGGCAGAACGGGACCAGACTGTTCTCCGTCTTTCGGAACTGGAAAGCAGGGCTACTGAGGCCATCATTTTGGAGGGCCGTTTACAGCAAAGTGAGCAGGAAGTGGTGACCCTTAGCCAAGAAATCGGGCCGCTGAGGACAAGTTTTAATGAAGTCAAAGCTAAATAGGCTGAGGTACAGGATGCCATTCTTGCTGCCAACGATCGTGAGGTTGCTGCTGCTAAAAGGGTAACTAATTTAGATGCATCCTTGAATTCTAAGGTCGAAGAGCTTATTGTTGCGGGGGAGAAACATGTCCGGTTAGAGGAGAAGTATAAGAAAACTATCGAGCATAACAGGCTCTATAGTTCAACTGTCCATGATCTCGATGTTAGTCTCCGTTCTGCTAGGTCTACCCCGGGACAATCTTTCTACCGAGATAACTCAGGTCAAAGAAGAACTCAAGCGTCGAGAGGCTTCCCTCGTTGTTGAAAAGACTTACGCTATGTATAGAATGAGGAGGAAAATCTTAGAAGAGGCTAATACTGAAATCATTGACATTGATGCCAAAATTGCTAAGGCCCGAGAGCTTGACTTGGTTGCAAACAATGGACTCCAGGTACGGTCTGATGCTCCCAGTTCTTCTGATTTTGGTTCTGAGTTTTCGGACACTGGAGAGGGATCGAAAAGCGATGACGCCGAAGATAAATCTGGGGAAGATGTTGAGCCATCGGTTGAACCATCTACTACTCCCAGGGATATGGATACTTCCCTTCATCCTGATTCTGATAATACTGTAGCTTAGCTTTTTCTTTCCCTGTTTTGTATTTCTTTTGGCACATTCTGGTAAATGAATACATATTTTTGCTCAAATGTTTGATCGAGTCTTACTTTTTCTTGAATATATCTGCATATTTTCCTGTATGTGGTCTCAGATGCATTTTCTTTGATGCACTTCTGTCTCCGAGAATTATCCCCTTTTACATGAGGTTTCAATAAGTATTTGAGCAAGTTTGGTTTTTGCGTCTTTTTCATATGTGGTTTCGGGTTTTTTTTCCCCGATAGAATTTTTGGTTCCGGGCATATATTCTTTCGGAACCAACCCTTTAGCGGGAGGGTTTTTATAAGAGAGGGCCCTTTTATGTTTACGGTGCTCTTGAAGAGGATGTCAACTATTCATTACAACACTAACATTTAAAGTACTTGTTTAACTTTCAAATGACAAAATTAGCTCATCGTTCACACAAGAAACAAGATAATAGCAAAAGGATTTCATTTCATTCCTTCTATTTTCATAGTTTACAAAGGCATTTTGTTATGTAGAAAAGAAGTTTTCATGACTTGTGGCTATCTTGTACAACTTGTTTCTATGTGGCTGTATGTGCAGTCCCCGGTCCCAATGACGTGTGGCATTCAGTGTTGCCTTGCCGGACTTTCGTTCCCGATTGATGTGGCATTCAGTGTTGCCTTGCCAGATTTTGGTTCTTCAGTCGATGTGGTAGTCATTGTTGCCTTATCCTTATATCATTCTCCCAGTGTTCAAATGTGAAGAATGCGAATTGGAACACTGGAAGTTTTTCTTCTTCGAGGACTTCATTAATAAATTGCTAGACAATCTTATGCTCGGTAACAAACTTCGCTTTCCCTTAGGAATATATGTTATCGAGTGAAAGAAAACCTAACAGCCCTCTAGTGGTTTGAGCTCGTGAACGATCGTGTAACCTTTGTTCGGTAGCAAACATAACTTCCCAATGGGAATTTGCTATCGAAGCAAAGATTACCTTATTGTCTCCGAGTGAAAACTTGTTTGTTTGCCTTGTCACCGAAGGTCTTATCACTGTTGTCTTCGTAATATGCTTTTCCATTGCTTCAGTTTGTTTGATATTTGTTAGTAGTAATATGTTTTTAGATGAACCACAGTCTAGTTGATGGGCAACTTGTCTCCGTTATAGTTTTCCAACTCGTACGACCCCTTACCAGTGATAGCTGAAACCCGGTAAGGGCCTTCCCACGTAGAGGCTAATTTTCCCGCATTGAGTTCTCGGGCGTTCTAAGTCACCTTCATAAAGAACAAGTCTCCCACTTTGAAATAATGGAGGTTGTATCTTTGATTGTAATATTGCTCAATTCTCTGCTTTTGAGCTTCCATTCTAACATGCGCCAAGTCCTTGTGTTCTTCAAGCAGTTCCAATTTGATTAGCATTGCCTCGTTGTTTGACTCTTCGTTTGCTTGAAAATACCTTAAGGTTGGTTCCCCTACTTCCACGGTATCAACGCTTCTGTGTCGTACACAGGGGAAAAGGGGTTTCTCATGTGCTTGATATGGACGTCGTTCGGTAGGCCCATAGTACCCCAGGTAATTCTTCGGGCTAACGGCCTTTCACTGCTTCTAACCTTTTCTTTAGATTTTGCATAATTATTTTGTTTGTCGACTCCGCTTGGTCGTTTGCGCTCGAAAGGTAAAGTAAAGAGGTAATCCTTTTTATCTTCAAATCTTCAAGGAAGTTTGTAACTTTTGCGCCGATAAATTGTGGCCCATTGTCGCATGCAATCTCTTTCGGTATTTTGAACCTGCAAATTATGTTTTCCCACAGGAAGTCGACCACTTTGCATTCTCCAATCTTTTGATATGGACCTGCTTCCATCCATTATGAAAAATAGTCAGTCAAAATTAAAAGAAACCTTACCTTTCCAGGAGCCGGTGGTAGTGGTCCGACGATGTCCATTCCCCATTTCATGAACGGCCACGAGGACAGAACTGAATGTAGGGATTCGTGGCATTGGCACTTATCACATTGTCGTACAAAGTTCTTGGCATCTAGTTCCATACGGGGCCAGTAATATCCTGCTCGGACTAACTTCAGCACTAGATAATCTGCGCCCGAGTGGTTGCCGCATATCCCTTCATGGACTTCTCTCATGACATAATTGGCTTCTGATGCTCCTAAGCACCGGGCCAACGAGCCTTGAAAGGATTTTCTATACAATTGGTCTTTCTTAAAGCTATATCGTGCAACTTTGGTGCGCAACGCTCTCGATGTTTTGGGGTCTTCGGGTAACTTTCCATGCTCGAGATAATTGATTATCTCGTTTCTCCAATCCCAGACTAGACTAGTCGAATTTACCTCATAGTAACCATCCGTGTCCACGCCTGAGTTCATCAGTTGTACTACCATCCCTGATTTTGATTCTTGGATTTCTGTCGATGAGCCCAAATTTGCTAATACATATGCTTCTGCGTTTTTTCCCCTCGGGATGTGGGTTATTGACCACTCTCGGAATCGTGCCAATAAAGCCTGAACCTTCACTATGTATTATTGCATATGCTCATATTTGGTGTCAAAAATTCTATAGACCTGATTTACCACCAACTGTGAATCACATTTGATTTTGACGGCTTCGGAGTCGAGCCCCCCGGCCAATTCGACCCCTGCAATCAAAGCTTCGTACTCTGCTTTATTGTTTGTTAAAGGAATCGTTCTGATGGCTTGCCTTAAGATTTCCCCCGAAGGCATGATTAAGACTATCCCGAGCCTGGACCCTTTCACGTTTGAAGCCCCATCCATGAATAAGATCCAGGCTCCCGATGTCATTTTCGACACCATTATTGCCTCTTTGGCAGCCAGGGGCAATAGTCCCGAGCTGAAATCGGCCACAAAGTCAGCCAGGACTTGTGATTTAATCGTTGTCCTCACTTTATACTTTATGTCGAACTCACTCATTTGAACGATCCATTTGGCCAATCTACCCAAAAGCTCAGGTTTATGGAGTATATTCCTTAAAGGAAATGTAGTTACCACGGCTATCGGGTAGCATTGGAAGTAGGGCCTCAGCTTTCGAGTAGCGACTAGAGAGCTAAAGCCAATTTTTCTAGATGCGGGTAGCGAGTTTCTGCTCCCGTTAAAATTTTGCTAACGTAATAAGTGGGAAATTACGTAACTTCTGAGACCGCCAGGTATACTAGCAATGTTTCTCCTTCTTTTGGCTTCGAGAGTAATGGAGGGCTTGGCAAGTATTCCTTCAATTCCTTCAAGTCTTGTCGACACTTGGGTGTCCATTCGAAATTATTTTTCTTTTTGAGCAGTGTGAAGAAGCGATGATACTTTTCCGATGATCGGGAAATGAACCTGCTCAAAGCCGCTAATCTTCTTATGAGTATCCGGACTTCCTTTATGTTGAATAGTTGATCCGGGATGTCCTCTATGTCCTTGATTTTGTCGGGATTTACCTCAATTCCTCTTTGTGAGACCAGGAATCCTAAGAATTTACCTGAACTGACCCCGAATGCACACTTCTCGGGGTTAAGCTTCATATTATGCTTCCTTAGTGTGTCAAATATTTCTTGCAGATGCTTCAGGTGATCACCTGCATTCAAATACTTAACGAGCATATCGTCTATATATACTTCCATAGTCTTTCCTATTTGTTTTTCGAACATTTTATTCATGAGCCGTTGGTAAGTGGCTCTGGCGTTCTTTAACCCGAATGGGAAATTACGTTATAATAATATGTGCCAAAATTCATTATAAACAAAGTCTTTTCCCGGTCTTCTGGGTTCATTTTGATTTGATTGTACCTAGAGTAGGCATCGAGGAAACTCATTAACTCATGCCCGGCCGTGGCATCAATCATTTGATCGATATTCGGCAATGGGAATGAGTCCTTTGGACATGCCTTATTAAGATCCTTATAATCTACACGCATATGAAATTTATTAATTTTCTTAGGAACCACTACTACATTAGCTAGCCAATCTGGATATCTTATGTCTCGGATCGAACCAATCTCAAGTAGATGGGTTACCTCTTCTCTGACGAATTTAGTCCTTGCTTCTGCAATAGGGCGCGTCTTTTGTCTTACAGGAGGTATGCTTGGATCCAAGCTTAACTTATGCACAACTATCTCTGGCAGGATTCCTGTCATATCCTCGTACGACCATGCAAAGCAATCAGCGTTAATTTTAAGAAATTCGATAAAAGCAGACTTGAGCTCTAGGTGTAGTCCTGTTCCCAAATGGAACTTCCTTTCTAGGAATTCTTCAAATAGTGCAACTTGCTCCAGTTCTTCTGCCGTGGACTTCGTTGCGTCCGTTTATTCCGGTACTTGGAAATACCTTGGTACCTGATATTTTTTCGACTCCTCTGTCTCCGAGGAAATTACCTTTGTTTCGGGGGTGGAAGCTGGTTCCGATAATTGATATGCCGCATGTTCCTTTCCTTTGCTATAGGATACCGATATCGCATTCATTTCCCTTGCGGCCGGTTGATCACCTCTTATCTATTTGATCCCCTCGGGTGTGGGAAATTTCAGCAATTGGTGGTACATCGAAGGCACAACTTTCATCTCGTGCAACCATGGCCTTCCCAGGATTATATTATAGCCCATGTCTCCATCTACTACTTTGAAGAGATCTGTCTTTGTTACGCCGTCGGCATCCGTGAGCAATAAAATTTTCCCTCGAGTTGTCACACTTGCGAGGTTAAATCCAGCAAGGAGCTTTGTCGCCGGGATGATGCTCCCGGTGAATTTAGTTTGATCCAGAACTCTCCATTGTATGATATTAGCGGAACTTCCTAGATCCACTAAACACGTTTAATTTTAAAATTTAACACATTTAAAGAAATTACCAGTGCGTCATTGTGTGGCAATAGTAATCCGTCTGCATCTTCTTCTGTGAACATGATATCATCCTCCCGGAGCCTCTTACTATGGGTTATTGATACTTTTGTCTTCTTTGCGGCCGAGAAGGAGATTCCATTGATCTCATTCCCCCCGAAGATAACGTTGATCGTTTGGCGTGGAGGTCTCTCTCCCTCATTCTTTCGAGTTTTGTGTGTCGCCCCTGTCCCGACCATAGTTGTTTTTGGCTAAGTCACTCAATAATTCTCTGAGGTGACCATTCTTTAACAACGTTGTCACTTCTTCTCGGAGGTGTCGGCAATCCTCAATCCAATGGCCAATAGTGTCGTGGTATTCACACCATTAATTTGAGTCCCTCTGGTTGGGATCGGACCTCACAGGTCTCGGGAATCGTGCCTCTTTGATATCTCTCATGACCGACACTAACTCTACCAGGCTGATGTTGAAGTTATACTCTCATAACTTTGGATGAGAATAACCTCGTGGTCTCGAGGTTTCTCTATCTTTCAGCGATCTATTATTCCACCCACGATCGATCCTTCTGTCGTCGGTGAACTTGTCTGATGTCTGGAAGCCCATGTCACGACCTTCCATCCACTCGTAGGGAAAAAATTGGCCTCTTGAAGTCCGTCTATCCGAGCCAACATCGTCCTTCATTTTTTCTTTGTTCTTCTCCCGTCCTTTTGCCGATGATGGAAAGTCAACCCGATCATCTTCGATCCTTATTTTTGACTCGTACCGGTTGTGGACATCCGCCCAAGTTGTTGCTTGAAACTCGAGAAGACTTTCCTTTAGCTTTCGGGAAGCGTCCGAACTTCTCGGGTTTAAACCCTTAGTGAACGCTTTAGCTACCCATTCTTCCGGGATAGCCGGTAATAACGTCCTTTCCTTATGGAACCGGCTAACGAATCTCCGTAATAACTTGGGTTCTCCCTATGCGATCCTGAATATGTCGGCCTTTCGGGCTTGTACCTTTCTGGCACCGGCGTGGGCCTTGATGAATGAATCCGTGAGAATTTCAAAGGAATCTATGGAATGTTCGGGCAATAATGAGTACCATGTCAAGGCTCCCCTCACCAAATTTCTTTAATAACATAGACTCAATTTCGTGAGGAGCCAAATGATTTTCCTTTACCGCCGTTGTGTAGGTGGTAATGTGCTCCTTTGGATCTGAAATTCTGTCGTATTTTGGCACTTCAGCCATTCTAAACCGCTTAGGGATTAGTTTCGGGGCTGCACTCGGCTTGTACGGTAATTGAATATACTTCTTCGAGTTTAGACCTTTCAATACCGGTGGTGCGCTCGGGATCTGATCTATGTGGGCATTAACTTCCTTCATGAATCGAAAAAGTTCTTTCTTAAATGGGTCGTTGTCGTTGTTGAGGTCAGATCTACTCCCTCCTGCCCCATCGGAGCCAACTTCGCCCCTGAGAGTGTTGTTGTCGATTCTCTGCGCTGTTTGATTTGCAGGAACGACGGGAGGAATTGGATCTCGCTTGTTCGCATTATTTGAAGCACCTGGCATTGCCTGCTTTAGTTCTGTCATAACCTCATCTTGTCGCGTAAGATGGCTTAGGATGATTGTATGTTGCTCTTGCAGGATCCTTATTGCATCCGCCACGTGTTCTTCGTCAGCATCGCCAAGAGTAGCCTCTCGCACTCGTCTAGGGTACCTCCCGTCATATACCGGTGTGGCGTTATCTTTTCCATTGCGAGTGTCGCTGATTGAGTCCTCAAAATGGGGATGTCCCCCTTGAATTTCAGGATTGTGAGCGTCGTTAACGATATTGATTCCCATTTGTTTGTGATTTTATTCTACCTAAGATAGAAAATGATCAAAGCTTGTGAATGGAGAAAAAGCAAGGACCAATTTAATCGCACGACTGTCTAGGCCCCACGGTGGGAGCCAAACTGTTTATCCGAAAATTGATACAGTTGAATTTGTTCGTGGTTTCTAGACAAATAGATTAATCTGATCCAAAAAAGTGATGAATTAATCAATTTGGATGCAAAATACTAAGCTCAAAATGTAGATGGAACTATAGATCCGAAGAGCCCGAGAACAAAGTCTCCGGGCACAATGATGATTAGAATAACAAGCTCGAGAGAAAAAATAGTATCAAGATGCTGTGTTGGAATATATTCTTTGATGTCCAGAAAATCCGTCCTTACAATGGGCATTGAGCATATTATTTATAGTTCAGTGGGCGTAATGGTCGGGCCCACCACTAATGACAATTATTGAAGTGCGATAATGGAAAACCTAACGGTAATCATAAATGCTCAAAACTCTCTAACGAACTGTTACTCTTTAATGCTGTGGAATATTCTTCATTAAATGTCACCGGGCGCAGCGTGCTTAATGCCTTTATGAACTTGCCTTTCTCGGTAACACATGGGGTAGTTGTGCCCGGTTTTCCGTCCTTCCGACTTTGGTTCAACATGTCCCCTTCTTTGGTGGCCACGTACCGTAACATATTTTACCCAATACAGTTATAGCGGTTGTTCGGCTCGGACAATAATAGCCCGGCTTCTTTTTGGCCAAGAGTATTTGTTTTCAAAGTTAAGGATGTTAGGCTAAATTTTTAGAAGTAAAAACTTACTTTTGAGTAGAAACAAAAGTAGCTTTTGAGAAGTAGAAAAAAGTAGTTTTTTCCCAAAAATACTTTTTTAACTTTTGAGAAAAATATATTTAGAAGTACTTTTTAAAAGCTTATTTAAATACTAATTACTGTTCAAAAGTATTTTTTTAATTAATTAATTAAATACAAATTGTTTCTCACCAAAAGTACTTTTTAAAAAAATACTTTTCAAAAATAAGTTGATTATAGAAGATTGGCCAAACAAGCTATAAGTAATGGACTAGGTGATTGGATTTAACTTTAAAAAAAATAATACTATCAAGTTTAACACCAAGAATTCATTTATAACCAACATATACTTTTATTTATACATTATTGAATGTAAACTTTCAATGGTAATAATGGCAGGTACGTGTTAGTATTTCATCATAAGTAGTTAAATACTAAATAACATTAGACGATAACAGAGTACAAACTCTTGCTTCCACATAAACTTTCCCAGGTTTGCAAAAGTAGCCCTTCGTTGGTGCACAATGGCTATCCTCTGAACAAATGCATAGTCCTTCTAAAGCACAACCTTCCTTAACAATGGACAATCCACTCCTTAACCCAAGTATTTGATCTGTCCAATCATTAGAAAATAACCCTAAAGGATCATAAGTTTCTTTCACCTTCAAAAACTTATCGGCATCCTTATACTTTTTAATCACATCAATGAATGCCACATTACGATTCTTCCCCCAGTGAGGTTCTGCTCCATATTTGAACATCGCCATTTGCTCTATTTCTTCAAGAATATCTTCATATAACCTAGGAGTCAATGGATTTTTGCTTCTATAATATGTTATATCAAAATCCACTGCATCTTCTTGATGTCCCAAGTAAGCATTTGAAGCTGTGACATACCTCATTAGGATTCCACTGTATAGGTCTAAACCACATAATGCCTTAGGCTGTAAAACCACAAGTTTTTGCACATCTTGTATAAAGTTTTTTACTTTGGACAAGCCAATACTGAATGTTGTTTGGTGAAAAAATAGACCCTTTATTCTTGGATCCCAAGGGCATACTAAATCGTCAAGAATTCCATCATTGATTAGGCAACTGCCAGATGCTTGGAGTCGATTTTGTGGTCCGATCAAAGGATAGCCCGTGAAAAGAATACCTAGTAAGATGAATATAATAAGAATAACTTTAGTTTTCAATCTAAAAATTTTCTTCACAAGCTAGATAATAAGTAAGTGGCCGGGGTCCATTTGGTACGACGAAAATATTTCAAACAAATATTTTTGATGAGGAAGTCATTTTCTGTGTTTGGTCGACAGAACATGTGTTCAACGAAATTTGTTTTATCAAATGGAAAAAAGTGACTTTCCTCACTTATGAGCGGGACGTCAATTTCCTTACTGCTATTTATATTTGAAACTTTATATTACTTGCTTGACCTAGCACTTAAGATATTATTATTAAGAATTTCATCAAAACTCGCTTAGCTCTTATATATATATATATATATATATATATATATATGTTTTTTTTTTTTTTTTTTTTCTCAACAACCAAACATTGAAAAATATATTTTAGCTATGAAAATTATTCTTATGAAAAATGGCTTTCATTGTATCAAACACATTCTCAGTTTTCCTCCACGATACAAAAGTTTCGATTTGAAATTAAATTGAAAGAGAGTAATAATCTATAAAATCCGCACCTGTTTGAGTTTCTTTGTGCAAAGGTGTTAAAACATAAAATCTGCAAACTTATTTTCTAATGGGACATTTTGCTGTCGAATTCGCTGTACCAACAGGTGGATGCAGAACTAGCTGTAATATTCCTTTTTAGTTTTGCAAATAAGAGCAGGATCCCAAGATTGTTCTTTATGTATAGAATCCTTTCTAATAGTATATACTTTTCTTATGCGCCAGCTATAACAAATAAGTCACTGCTATATGCCTCTTTATAATTTTAAATTTAAAAAAATATCTTTTTCAGATCTCTTATTAGTTAGGTGTAAAAGACAGATCTCTTATGTGTAAAAGTAAATCTGTAAAAAAAAATTGGATCGTAAAACTAAAAACAAATTTGTAAAGAGCCAAAAAATCATATCTGAAAGTTTGGCTTTACTGTGGATTAAATTACTGCTTTTGATTATGTTTGGCTGACTGAAAATGCGGTGGGAAAATACAGCAACTTTTTGGGTGTGTTTGGCGTCAAGGGAAAATATTTTCATAGAAAATGATTGGTTGTATCACTTATTTTTCCTTGTTTGGTTGGTGAGTGAAAATCTTTTTTCGAATTTTTTTTTTAGCATTTAGTTAGAGAGTAAAAATATTTTTTTTAATAAAATAATTCTTTAAGCTACTCTCCTCCCCCAAAGTCCCTATGTTTTATGTGCTCTCCCCTCCCCCCAATTCCCTATGCCTTATATAAGGTAGGGATAAAATCGACGTACAACTTACCCTCTGCAAATCGTACCATTGTTGTTATTATTATTACCCACAATATATCTGAACATTCTAATGGAGATTTTGAGATACTTACCGTTGTTTGTGTACCCATACTTTGCTGTGTCCAATAATGACTTGGTGAGTTTTCCACTTAGGCATTTTCCATTAGAATCACGTAGAGCTTCTTGAGTCTCCTCTATTTAAAAGATTTAAGAGGATAGATGTTAAACAACATACGGAAAAAACATATATATTTAATAATATTAATCTCCCTTGTACATTATTTGGATCTTATCCCTTGTCGGAGGGGGAGTTAGAATTTAGCTAGTAACTATAGTCTAAACTCTTTATTCCCTCCTTTTATTTTTACTTGTCCACTATACTAAGAAAAATATTTACTTTTATTTATCCAGTTTGAAAAAACAAGAGATAATTTATCATTATATATCTACTTTACCCTTATCATTTCCCATCATTTTGGATTTATAATTGTCATAGTTTTTCAATAGTTATAATTAGGGATAATATAGTAAATTATCATTATGTTAATTGATTCTTAATGGATGTGCTTAGTCAAAGATGGACAAAACAAATAAACTGAGGGAGTATGCTATTCATAAATCTATTAACATCTTATGTCAAAATTTAGAATCCATAAAATTCAAATCTTGACTTCGCCTCTATATATCCCTAATAACACAAATAAGAATAATTTCAATAATGTTGTGAAGTTTAAGCCAATTACCTGAGCTTCTCATAGATGAAAGAATAAGTGGAGAAGTGGGTCGGAATCCAAGATAATCATTTAGAGCATTGCCAGAGATGTTTAAGGGAACTCGATTATCAATCCTGTAAAGCACTGTTTTTTGACTTGGGAACCAAGAGAAATCTGCAAATTCATGTTTTCTTCCAAAGGTGATGACTTCATCTCCCAAATTTGAATCACTCTTTTCTACAAAGGTGATATTACGTTTGAACATTGGTTGTAACTTGAAAGTAACCTACATATACAAAACAGAGAAGCTTGTTCAGTATCATATGCAAGATTTTTGGTAAGCGATGTAGATATTTGAAGAAATGAACGAATGAATAAATCGCTATAGTAATAAATGATGTCATTTATTTTACATTTATACTCAATATTTTTATTTTCTACACTATCTATATATACATATTTAATAAAAATTTCGACGAAAACAGTATCACGTCCACTTGCCACAATGTGTATCAGCCCCGAGCTTGTTAACGTCAAAAGAACGTAGAAGGGTCCAACGTTCCCTCATACTCTTTCTTTCTGTTTTTGGATTTAAAAAATTAACTCATATTTTTATATTTTACCCGTATATCTCATTTTTAATACAAATAACCAAACAAACGATAAAAATAATCTTTGCATCACAATCCCTATATTACTAATTCGGATTTGGATCACCTCCTGTACATAATCTCTCCATTTCCATCAATGCACATTTAATTTAATGACACTTGTCATTTTTCGGATCTAAGGGCCAAAGTTTATTTTGCTGGATTAGAATGAAAAATATTTTGGTTAAACTAAATATTCTTTTGCTGGATTAGAATGAAAAATAATTTTCTTTTGCACATTTTTTTTCCGTTCTGATTGGGCAGACAAAATTAGTTAGTCAGAGAGGAAAAATATTTTCTTACCAAGATTAAAACTAAAAAATCCTATATTTTTTCTTTTGCACATTTTTTTTCCGTTCTGATTGGGCAGACAAAATTAGTTAGTCAGAGAGGAAAAATATTTTTCTTACCAAGATTAAAACTAAAAAATCCTATATTTATTTATTTGTCCTCTCAGAGAGGAAAAATATTTTTTTCATTTGTCCTCTTTCAGTTTTAGTTAGGCAGACAAATGAAAAAATATAGGATTTTTTAGTTTTAATCTTGGTAAGAAAATATTTTTCCTCTCTGACTAATTAATTTTGTCTTCCCAATCAGAACGAAAAAAAAATATGCAAAAAAAAATTATTTTCATTTTAATCCAGTAAAAGAATGTTTAGTTTAACCAAGATTTACTCTAAATAAACCTTGGTCCTTAGATCCGAAAAATGATAAGTGTCATTAAATTAAATGTGCATTGATGGAAATGAAGAGATCCGTACCGGAGGTGAGCCAAATCCTACTAATTCATATGCTAATAATCTTTGTATTAAAATCGCTACCTAACTTGTTTCTAAACGAAACGACCCTTAACAGATTTATTAGTTGGTGTGCAATGAGTTGTTATGACTTGCAAGTCAACTGATTGTAAATTTCCAACTAATTATTGAAGCTAACATATGAATTAAATTATTTCAATATTTTAATATTAAAATTTAAATATTTAAAAACTATACAAAAAGTATTATAATTTACAATTACTTTATAAATATGGTGAAAAAATACATATTATAATATTAAGTACTCAAAATTTATATAATTTAACTCTAGAAAAACAAAACTTAATATTATAAATTTATAACTTAGGGAGTAACAATACCAATTTTCTAAAACCGAGTGAAGAAAGGTGCAGACATGTAATATAATATATGTTCTAAAACCGTGTTAAGAAAGGTGGAGACATATATTATATATACATACATCAACATGAAGGGATGTAAGTACCAAAGTCAATAAGAGGATTAAAGTTCTTAGTAAATGTTATACTTATCCTTAATTTTTGTGACTGGAATTAAAGGACCACGCCACCAAATGGCGCAATTTTATTTTTTTTAAAAATTTCTTAATTGTATAACAGCAAAGAGCGCGAAGCTACCCTCCATTTCACTTGACACTGCATGGGGTTTTATATAGGTAATTTTATATAGTTCAAGGGGGGTAACAACAACATCCCATAGTTTCGTGGATAGTTTAGTGTTTTTTTAGTATTAACTCTTAACTGAACCATTTTAAGGAACAAGTTAACCATTCACTAGTTAGTAACAAAAGTTCGATGAAAAAGTCGTAAATTTTGAAACCAATGTAACTTATCCCTTTTTCACATATAATACTCTTATCACAAATGATACAGAAAATGTACAAAAATTAGTGTCACTACCTAGAGACCACTATATTTTACTATGAGATTTTACGTGACTCCTGATAATTTCAGAACATGTTGCAGATTATACAGATAATTAAGAAGGAAAGTAAGGTGATTTATATACCTGTGAAATGACTCCAAGAACTCCAAGTGACAATTTAGCTGCATAGAACTCAGGATTAGCAGTGTCAAGGGTCCGGACTTTTGCATAGCCTTCTTCTTCTGTAGCTGGTGTGACGATCCGAAGCTCAACTACATAGTTATTCACTGCACTTCCCAGGCCCCAAAGAGAGCTGCCATGTACACCGGTACCTAGCAAACCACCAACACTCATTCCCCACCAATAAGGTGAATGAGGCAGCGCCAGATCAACCCGTGCTGCCTCATCGATCAAATCCTTTAGTATTAGTCCACTATCCACCCTCATCTTCATATTCTGTCGATCCATCATCTGTACCTGTTGAGACATAATATAATTAAAATAATTTAAAAAGTGTAATTTCTAATAGTTTAAGCTTTTACGTTTGATGGTCACACAATGAAGTACGGCAATATGTAGTACCTTATCAAGGAGTTTTGTACTGATAATGAGACCATCATCCTCACCAGGACAAACCAATTTAGGAATACTCTGAGAGTAGCGAGTGGCTACTCTCATTTTCCTTTTCTCCTTAGTTGCTTTTCCTACTGCAGAGATGAGCTCTTCTTCTGTGGTAGGGTACGTGACTTCAGCTGCACGGCAAATGCTCCGATCCGGAAATGAGCCATAAATATTTGTGATGGTGCAGTTTGAATTTTTGGTTGTACACTTGATGGGATCTTGAGGAAGGGTACCTTCAACTAAGAAAATCATGATCAAGAAAATGCAGTTTGATGTCAAAATTTGGCGTATAACGCCGTTTTGAAAGCGTACGTTTTTCATGATTAATTGGTGATTTTCGTTCTTGTTCATTTCTTTCTAAGGGAGCCAATTCCAATATATAGACATGTACTAGTACTATTAAAGAGGATAATAATAGACTGGATTTCATGTATTGCCCAGTGGATACATGTTGTGGTGGATGTGCCACATGGGTTTCTTAAAATATATGAATGTTGACTTTTCAATGTTAGACTACAGAAAGGATTTTCAGGGATTGTAGTTGAAGTTCATAAAATATTATCCCATTTGTTTCATTTTTTGTATAAATTTTATTCCATTTGCTCATTTTCTGTAGGATGAGATTTGACTATTAGACGGTTTAATTCGCAAGAAAGAAAGCTTTTTGCCTATACCAAATTAAAATATTCCCACTTCAGATTCTAAATATACCATGATAGTATAAAAATACCTTGCGCGTAATTTCATTTATGGTACCTAAATTAATGCTATGTTGAACAACTGGGGCGGCCTAAGAGCTTAGCATGATGAACCAAAAAGCCTCCGGGACTTAAAAATAATGAATTACTATTTTCATTAACAACATTTAACCAACCCAGCAACCAGATGCTTCGACCCGCATTGAATGCTGGACCACTCGTAAGTAAGCAGAGATGCAGTCAAGATTTTAAGTTTATGAGTTTGAGATCCTTATTCTTTTAAGTTACTGCCTTACTGGGTTCTAAATATATATATATATTAATTTAAAACAAATACATGATTTGAACCAAAGCTACTAGGTTCAGCTAAACCCGTAACAGACATTGTGGCTCCACCTATGAGGGTAAGGAAAATGAAGTCATTGCCTTAGATCCCCAAAATATTAAGGGCTTTTAAGTCTTATGTGTCACATATATTTTATGTAATTGTTATTAATAAAATATTTTAAAAATTTTAATTAAAGTTATACAGTTGAGTGATAAATAACTATAAATTTTTCTCTCATTTAATTAAATGATGAACGCTATCAAATATAATTTTTTCCCCTCTATGTACACATGTTCTTTTATGTTTCTAATGATTTCACTTTCTAATTTTAACTCAATTTTCCGAGTTGACTATTTCTTTTCACCATACTTTATTGATCCATACATTAGAAAGCAATTATTTTGTGTTCCATCTTTTTAAGAGAAATCCCCAAATGCAATGGGGCACAAGGTTTCGAAAGACAGATTATCGTCATGCCCCCTCTACCTTCTTCCACTTAATTAATGCTATATTTTCATTTAAAATAGAGTTCCAACCGTGACGTGCACCTAATTCACACGTCACGCTTTATACCACTAGGCCAAATCCCTAGGAGTTTGCTTTGTATCTCATTATTATATGAATTTTACAAAAAAAATTTGAGGACCTTTTAATATATTTTGACTTCAGGCCACAAAATCCGTCGAGTCGTCCCTGTTGAACAAAAGCTAAGTATCGAGACTAAATCTTGTAATTACAATATACATACATTGTACTTAGGTGTAGTAAATCGTACGAGCCGCCATAAAAGGTCATTTTCCGACCAGTAAACTACTAATTTTTAAAAACCTAAATTATTCAAATACCCATTTTAAAAACCAACTATTTTACCCATTTGAGCAAGAGAGCATTGACAATTATAAAGAAAATGAGATAGTAACGTCGTGCCAAACATTAGTTGTTTTGTTATAATATAAGCTCATCTTTGTTGAAATTATCCAAATTTAAGCGTGCAAGCTAAATTATCCATATTGAATACCCTAGAGTCTCCTTTCACCTTCACGCAACATCATTGATTAAATTTCTTCAACGGAGAATTCTTGGGCAAGGTAAAAAGTCGTACTTTATGGTATTGGTCAAATTACAAAAAATGCATTTTCATGATTATTACATTTAGCTCATGTAGAGGAGATATGCTTAGATTTATAGATGCATTCGTGACAAAATGGTTAAAAGAAAATAGTTATCTACCCATATTATTCACTAAAAATGGGTTGGATAATGAATTTTTTAAAAACGGGTCAAATGTGGACAAGATCATATTATCCACTTAGAAAATGGATAACCAATGAGTTTAACTTTTACATTTGTAAAGCTTCAAATTGGGGTTCCTCAAGTTTGGAAGATCGAGAATTCTCCCAAAAGTGATCATATTCAAGAAACCATGGATAATATGGATTATCGGTCAGTTAACCCGATTTTTTATCCGTATTGTGAATATGGGTCGGGTCGGATAATTTATCCGTATTTGCATTATCCATTTTCGACCTGACTATATCCAACCCGACCCGTCCGTTTGCCACCCCTAGCTGTTTGGATGCTGCTCAGTTTTGGCTAATATTGTCCCTTGTACAGTTATTGCTATTTTTATAACTTTGCGACTTTGCTTATCCTAGGACTAGTTCTGGATACGTGCGTTCCACGTATACTTCATACAATGAGTATAAAATAGTTTAGAAAATTTATAAAAGTTATATAATAAAACTTAAAAAGTATGTTCAAACAACTTTAATTATACTGTTTGTCTAACATATCAAACATTAAGCTTGACAATTATTTTTGTTTACTTCAACAATATAATTTACATGTGAACAACATTGATTATAGTTTCAAATATTTCACGTTTAAATTAGGTTCCACCTTGTCTTTAAGAAAAGTTGTGTCAAAAGAAGTAGTATTTTGTGGAAGTAGTATAGTATGTTTGATCGACACATGTCTTCCTTAAATAGCTAGTAGATCATGATCAATTTCATGGTCCATACCTATAAAGAAGTAATAATTAATTATGATAGAGATGCTTGATCGTTATTGAGATACAAATTTTATATTGTTATAAAATAAAAGCAATTTAAAACATGAACAAGACATGTTGTTATGAAATAAAAGCAATTTAGTAAAACATGAACAAGAAATGGAGATAGAGAGAAGGAAGAGATTTTCTTCTTCAATTGTGTATATTTTCTTATCTATTACAAGGCTTTTATAAAAGCATGAAAAGTGAAGAAAAACATATCATTGAATATATCATTAAGCATTTGAGAAGATCATGGAGGAAGAGTAGACATCCACCATAATTTGATTTTTCTTATAACATTCCCCTTGGATGTCTATAGATAATGTACCTCGTTAAAACCTTAATAGGAAAAAACCCTATGGGAAAAAAATTCTAGTGAAGGAAAAAGAGTATACATGTTTAGAAATACGCCTTTTGGTTGCCTCGTTAAAAACCTTGCAAGGAAAACCCAGTGGGACAAAACCTTGTAAGAAAAAAAGAGTACAACGCGTATTAACTCCCCCTGATGAGAGCATCAATTCACATCCTTGAGCCTTCGCATCCCAATCTTGTACACTAGTTTCTTGAAGGTTGACGTCGGTAGAGATTTGGTGAACAGATCAGCCATATTATCACTTGAACGGATCTCTTGCACATTGATATCACTATTCTTTTGAAGATCATGTGTGAAAAATAACTTTGGTAAAATTTGCTTTGTCCTATCCACTTTATGAATCCTTCCTTCAATTGGGCTATGCATGCTGCATTGTCTTCATACAAAATTGTGGGTAGTTTGTCACACATCAAATCATATTTATCTCGAATAAGGTGTATTATAGACCTCAACCATATACATTCTCGACTTGCTTCATGAATAGCAATTATCTCAACATGATTAGATGAAATAGCCACGATTGATTGATTAGTCGATCGCCAAGATATGGCAGTGCCTCCATATGTAAACACATAGCCTGTTTGAGATCAAGCCTTGTGTGGGTCATATAAATACCCAGTATCGGCATAACCAACAAGATCGGGACTGCAATCATTGCCATAAAATAGTTCCATATCGGTAGTTCCTTTTAGATACCGTAATATGTGTTTGATTCCATTCCAATGTCTCTTTGTAAGAGCAGAGCTATATCTTGTTAAGACATTAACTGAAAAAGTTATGTCAGACCTTGTAATGTTAGAAAGATACATTAGTGCACCAATTGCACTAAGATATGTTACTTTGGGACCAAGAAGCTCTTCATTATTTTCATGAGGTCAGAATGGATGTGCTTTATCCATATAGAATCGCTTTAAAATCATATTAGTGTATGCTGATTGATGGACAAAAATTTTATTTTTCATATACTCAATTTGTAGACCAAGACAAAATTTTGTCTTTCCAAGATCTTTCATTCCAAATTCTTTTTTTAAAAAGTCTACTTCTTTAGGAAGCTCTATTGCTTTAGGAAGCTCCCTAGGAGTTCCAATGATATTTAAATTATCAACATACACGGTGATTATAACAAATTTAGATCCAGATTTGTTTATAAAGAAGCAAGGTCAAATTGAATCATTTTTGTACCCTTCTTTCAATAGGTACTCACTCACGCGATTATACCACATGCGCCCTGATTGTTTCAATATATATAAGGATTTTTTTTTGAAGCTTTATTTAATAAATTTATTGGAAACCTTAATATGCTTTAGAACAATTTAAATCCTTCAATGATTTCCGTTATACGGATATCACGTTTTTCTTGTATTGCCAGATTAAAACCTGAAATGGTGACATCCACCACAGGAGAACATGTCTCTATATAATCAATGCCAGGATATTTACATATCTTGTTGTGACACAAGTCGCCTTTATGTCTATCGACTTATTTTTTCGCACAAGAACACATTTATACCTCCGCTGGCTTTATACTTTCAGGTGTTGGGACTATCCGTCCAACTTCATATTTTTCAGGTGAAATCAATTTTCATTGCATATTTTTCATTTGGCCAATTATTTATCTGTCCAAATTTCATGATAGATTTGAGCTCAATATCCTCGTCAATATTAATAATATTGAGCGCTACATTATATTAACAATATCGTCAACAATCATTTTATATATGTTCTACTATTAACTAATAAAGACATAACTTATTGAGATCTATTTATCTTATTATTTTCAGGTACCTGAGCCTCTCCCATGAGGTCTTATGAAGTATTATGTCGTGGTGCTCTTCTAGAGCACTTGCCTCCTTATTATGACCATCTTGAATATTTGATCCTCTCCTTCTTCGAGGAGTTTTATCTTTGGAACCGATTAGTCTATTATGCTTCATGCATGTCATAGACTCTATTCATTATAAACTTTATTTTATTTAGAGTATTAGCAACTTAATATAACATTTAGCTTTGGGTCAGCAAATACGCCTGGCAATATTTTGCAAATGAATTATCACTTGAACTTCAAGTTCACATTTTCTCGTACGAGGATCTAGATGTACTCATGATAATTTATTACATGCATTACTTTTTCAGCTGCCCATTTTCTCCTCCTATTGTTAGGATCACCAACACATATCCCTAGCCTTATTTGGGGATCCATCTTTGTGCATTATGGTGGAATAATTAAATTATATAGCACATTCATATTTCTAGATGGAAATTATTTGGTTCTTGACCCTGAACCGATTGTGATAGAGAGAACTTATCATAACTTGGCTTGATGCGTACAAGTGCTGTTGTATATTAAATAATACATCACATACCAAATTTTATTTTGGCAGTTTTGTTCTCATAACCAATGGTTTAGATATAATTGGAGGCATACAATTTCTGCTAAACCAACTTGGATTTAAACTAGTATTATCAAGATAAATCATCATAATTTTTATTCTGGAACTGTGCTCTAATAATTTGAGCAATCAATCTTGCAAAAGCCAAACTGCAAGTTGATAACAAATGCACATGTGACCATAGAATAGATGCATCTATTAAAATCATATAATAGTAAACGGTCCACATGGAAGGTGACTGGGCCCATATATTTATCACCTTTTATTCATTCCAGAAATCAAGGGATTCAATCCCAACTTTAACTGGTATATCATGAGAATAAGCAACACAAGAGAATTCTTGAAGAATCTTATATTTCTTCAATATATGCCATTGTAATTCTCAATTAATTTTTTCGCATCATAATTGAATCGAGATGGTCAACCGATCATGCCAACTAATATTTATTTCAGTAAACCTCTAGTTTACTTGTGGCTTGTGATTGCATCATCATGCTTATACTTGTGTAGGATAAATAGAAGAAAATTCAGGTAACCTTTCATATTTACCCGGTATGATTATAGTAATATAAAGATATTCAATCTTCTTTTTATTTATAGTCTCAATATGCCAACCACTTTGGCTAATATATTTGTAAATCAAAATATTGTTTTTGAGACTTACTACAATATTAATGTCATGAACAGTTTCATGCATCCGGGTAGTAACAAATTAGTTCTCTCAGAGCTCATAACTGCTTTTGTACTACAAGATCTTTTGTCATACCATCCATATAATGAATGTCTCCTTCACAAAGAGAATCATATCATAATAATTGTCATGTTCAAAATAATCATAAGTAAAATAATTTCTTGCTTTAATTTTACTTTTAATAACTTTCATAAGGCTTGACAAAATAATTTTGGCATATCACATGTATGCGACCAATGATATGTTCATGTAACTACACAGTAATATTTATTATCTTTCTTTGTCTCAAACCTCCCTTAGAGGTGAGTTGTAGTATTTATCCAACAATGCACAAACACACACACACACACACAGTCTCACACCTCCCTTAGAGATGAGTTGTAGTATTTATCCAACTATGCACAAGTACATTATTATGCATAATCTTTATCATATATATATTTTCACATTCACTTTCAGGAATGAGTATGCAATCTCAATGTTTATCACAAGTCACATTCTCTTCAAAGAATTTCTCCCTTTTTATAATTACCATAGTGATAACTATTATTATTTTGGCCTTTCGCACGCCCACATTCATTGGTCAACCACTTGTCTCTTATTTAGACTTATCATGCACTGTTATCACATTCATTTCAAGAATGGAGCAAATCAAGTGGGACAAGCTTCATGTTTTTTCATGAAAAATACATTATTTTTCTTTAGTTATTATTATTATTATTATTATTATTATTATCAATATGGTGCATTAAGACTCAAACCCAATGACTTACCCATATAAAGGCATGCTAGGCTATAATGCGTTGGAACTTGAATCCAACGTCTTTTCATCAACATAGTGCGTTGGGACTTGAACACATCGTCTTACCCTCAATCTTTGGCATAATAGGCCAAAATTCACTAGGACTTGCACTCGGGCCTTTAAAATATTATTACTTCATAATTATAGGCATAAGTAAATTAACTTTCAAGAAGACTTATATAACTATTTCAATCTTGAAACAGTTTCTCTGCAACAAAAATGTTAGTTAGGATATATACCAATTTTGTTTTTTTTTAAATGATACAATCATTTTTACATTTTAATAAATTAATTAGGGGAAAGGTGCAGATAACCTATAACCACTTATATTTCAAAGACTATAAGAACTTCACCAAAAAAAATCCAATACGGCGGAATGAGCCTTATGTTTACAGCAAAAATATTTAAGGCTTAATGCATAACCGTGACTATTATAAATTATAACTATAATGAGTTTATATTGATTGTATATTCGAATGCCAAATTTGCAAGGTACTGTAAAATCACCTACATATTTGATAATTTTGCTTTCAATGAAATACATCATGTGATGGTAAAAAAATTATTATTAAATTACCTTAATAATGATCTATCATAGTATGTAAACGGTCAGAACATATATATACGCTGGAATATTATCTTTGTCCTATAAGAGATGTAGCAAATAAAGACATACCTTTCCAGTTCTTTATTACACTCGATACAATTGAAAAAAATATTTTAAATAAACACTGCACATAAAGTTAATGCAAAGATATGAAAGTATGAATGAGTTTAGATAGATGTAAAACTTATCTTTGTATTATCATTCAAGATATTTTTCATTGTACTTGATCTCATTGTCTGCTTATAATTTACATAGTCTTGACGTAGAAGATCATGAAATGAAATGAGCAATTCGTGTTGATAACGTGTTATAAAATAAAAGCAATTTAGTAAAACATGAACAAGACATGTTGTTATGAAATAAAAGCAATTTAGTAAAACATGAACAAGAAATGGAGATAGAGAGAAGGAAGAGATTTTCTTCTTCAATTGTGTGTATTTTCTTATCTATTACAAGGCCTTTATATAGGCATGAAAAGTGAAGAAAAATATGTCATTGAATATGTCATTAAGCATAGAAATATGTCATTGAATATGTCATTAAGCATTTGAGAAGATCATGGAGGAAGAGTAGACATCCATCATAATTTGATTTTTCTTATAACATGGACAATATAGTTGGAGCACGATGAATTTTGTTGTCTTATTCAAAATTATGAGTCATGTCATTTGTAAATTAGGAGAAAAAATATTAATAGCTGATTTGTACAAATAATTAGGCGTAATTAACACTTCACAATCTAAATTGAGGAAGCGTGTGTGACTAAAGGAAAAATTAAGGAATAATAAAAGAAAAATTACTGAATAAAACCCTGCTTTGAAATAATTTAAAAGTCATGTATATGCTCTTATTAGACAAAAAATTGAGCATAGAGAAAATCTACAATAATTATGATATTAAATAAAAGTTAATGAATAATTCACTTTTACTGTTACTTTTAATCGCACTATATTATAAGTAGGAAGCCCCAAAGTAGAAATTTGAATTACCAAAATACCCCTAAAATTGAATGACCATTATACCCTTCAGATAAACATTATTTCTATAACACTTTTGTACAAAAATGTAAATGAATATTTTAATAAATTTATTAATCTACTAAACATCTTTTCACATACAATGCATATGAACATGAAAATATAATAAATATAGAATTACGTGGGAACATTAGTTCTTGCAATCTTAAATGATATATTAACTACTCTATTTATTTATTGTGATTATTATTGATGGGAAGTCATATAGTTTTCATATTTCAGTTTTGTTTCTTTCATCTTCTAGGGTAATAGTAGTGTAATATTTTTGCATAAATTATTTATTTCACTCTATAAAAATGCACATCAAATTGTTTAATAAGCATATTCGTTTCTCTTGGTTCTGACAAAATTTTCCTTTTCCTCAGAAAATCCATTGATTTTGCCGGACTTCATTCTGCAACATATTTCAGGTTTAATTTTTGAATTCTTCTCTTTAGTTATTGTGTCTGATTCATGTTCCATTTTGGTATATTTTGTAGTGGTCCAAAAGCTGGAATTTAGATTGCTGCAATCTTTAGCATCCTTATTTGATTTTGTTATTATATTTTTGTTGTAAAATGATCGGTTGCCTTTTGTATTATACTACTACTTTGAGCGGTGGTGATTTGTAATAGTAACTAATAAGCGGGACACTTTGCAAATAGAAGAAGATTAGTGTAAAAAAAATTGAATTGTTGACTGTATAAAAAAATTATATAATTAACGTGATACATTAATGGTAAATGTTTATAGTAATATCTGTTTTTTTTTAGGTTGCTTACAATTTTATAAATAGAACAGCACAAAGATTGTGCAGTTAGAAGTGAGAACATACATACTCCAAACTCCAAGAAAAAATAAAAGATAAGAATCCCCCTAAAACAAAAACTTACAGGGATTCTATGATAACAAAAACTTACATGGATTCTATGATGTCTAAGTATGGAGTCACTATTATTTACAGGGCATTCTTTACACCAAAAAATAAAATAAAATACTAAGCAGTTCATTTCTATTCTCTGGATGGAGTTCATTTCTCCCTTAAAAGGTTGAGAGATCCAATATACATAATAATTGCTAATATTGCACAAACATGATTGCAGATTTCAAAACTTATTAGCTTTCTAGTTAATTTATACTAATTAACATGGGGTTGCACGTTCGAAAACTAGTATCTATATAAGTCTGAATAGTCTATTCAATATACAGATTGAGCTAACTCCCTTATTTTTGCGGAATCATTATATTTTATACACACAAATAACATGAGTTAGAACTATTGAAGAAGAAAAGTTATAATAGGAATAGAAACCGAATCTCTTTTTTTACATCTTTTGTTCTTGTATAAATTATGCTTTTGTTTTCTCAATTTTTTTTTGTTTCAGTGACAACATAATCCAATACTCCTATTAGTCAGGCTTTTATCTGCTAGGACGAACACGAGCATAATTTTTTTATTTTTGAAATAATAAGGAGTTGTAGGCTCTAAAAGTAATAGTAATGAAGGAAAACTTAGTACTATGAAAGGAGATATTTTCTTCTTTTTCATTCTTTAAATTGGTATTAATGAAGTAATTCAGTACATATCAGATGATGATGCTTAATACATGATTTTGATTTATGGGTAATATCCCGACATAATCTTGCTTAGAATAGCATAGAAATTCAAAAGTCTAAAAGACAGACTAAATTTCACGAAGTCCTGAAACAAAATAATAAAGGGAAAGAAAAGTTTGTACATAGAAGAAAAAAACTGTAATTTACCAATAAAATGTATATGTTGCCAAATAGGAAAGCAAAAGCCAAAAGATCATTGTATTTTTATGGGAGAGAGAAATTATGCCAATGGATACGACTTTGGCATAAAGAAGGCACTGTAAAAGAAATAAAGTGACAATATATTGTGCATTTTTATACGAAATATATCAAGCATATAAAAAGGTTTTGAACGGATGACTTTAATAGTGGAAGCTCAAAGGAGCAAACTGACAAAAACGTGAAAGATGGGAAGGATAATTGAATACTATCATATATTAGGATCTCAATTAAATGATCAATTTTGTGTGTGTGTGTGTGTGTGTGTGTGTGTATATATATATAGATAATTGAATACTACCATTTATTAGGATCTCAATTAAACAATCAATTTTATATATATTTAAATGACAAATAAATTTACTTAAGGTAGGGTAATTTGATCATTCAAGTTTTGAAGGATATTTTAGTAAAATAATATTATCTAAAAGTCTTCACACTTATATATAGTATGATATAGATATAGATAGATACAAAACACACCTCGAAAGAGATATGAAACGGTCGCTTGCAATAATAGAAACCCAACTAAGAGTCGGGGTCGAATCCACATGGAGCTAAGATGAGGGTTATTGATATATATTTCACTGTGAGTGATTGAATTATCTAGATTGCACTTCCACACAAAGATTTATTTTCTATTTCTAATTTTACTCGATTGATTGCAAAATAAAGAAAGAAGACTAGAGAAAATTATTTTTAAGGTTTTTCCAAATGGATCTAAAGAGATTAGGTAAGGGCCTGCACGGGATACGAATGGGAAGCATGAATATGAAGGCGTTCGACGGATCTCAGAGAGCCACTATCGGGGAAATCAACCTTGATCTACGGATGGGTCCGACTTGGTTTGATGTTGAGTTTCAAGTGTTAGATATATCTGCTACTTAAAGCCTATTGTTGGGATGACCGTGGATACATGCAGCTGGGGCAGTGGCTTCTACTCTACACCAACCTGTGAAGTTCGAATGGAATCATCAGGAAGTGATCATTCATGGGGACGGAAGCAACCCTATCTACACCAATCAGACCGTTCCAGTCATCAAAAACAGGAAGAAGTTGGGTGGAGAAATATATCACCACATTGAGCGGGTGAACGCAATTGAAAAGGATCGATGGTGGAGCAAGAAGATAGAAAACATATTGTTGTGGACGGGATATGAACCAGGCAAGGGTCTTGACAAAAAGCTTCAGTGGATCACTAAACATGTACAACCACAGTATCATGGCACGACGTTTCGACTCGGATATGAATACACCGTGCAAGAGAACCAGGATTGGATACCGCCATGGCGCGCCCCTTATTATCCACTGGAACAACCCGTACCACCGCTGCACCAGACATTCCGTCAAGCTGACATGATGTGAGGAACCGAAGAAGATGAGATTTTTTCCGGTATGAGGAAATTATTTCTGGTTGAGGAAGACATGGACTGCAGCACAATTGTCGAGGAGGAGGAGGAGGAAGACCTTACCATTCAAACAATGGAAGAGGGAGTTGTTCTCAAGAATTGGACCACGGCACCATCCCGGGCTCGCCGAGTTCCTGGCAAAAATATTACATATCTTGATGAACCTACGACTGTGACATGTAATGAGACGACGCAACATAAGGACATCGATTCAAAAGATCTAGAGGATGATGTAATACCTGAGAAAATTATCAAAGAAGTAGAAAATTTTGAAAACAAACCGAAGTCTAATTTGGAGGAAACTGAGGCCGTTAACTTAGGGGATTCTGAAACAGTCAAGAAAACGCACATAAGCATCCATCTATCACCGACAGAAAAGGAAGAGTATATCAAGTTTCTAAAAGAGTATGAGGACATCTTCGCATGGTCCTACGACGATATGACTGGTTTAAGCACATCTATAGTAGCTCACAAGCTACCCACTAATCCCATGTGTCCACCGGTAAAGCAGAAGCTCAGAAAGTTCAATCTAGATATGAGTTTGAAGATAAAAGAGGAGGTCACCAAGCAAATCAAAGCCAAGGTTCACCGAGTGGTCGAATACCCGACCTGGTTAGCCAACATTGTGCCGGTTCCAAAGAAAAATGGGAAAGTTAGAGTATGTGTCAATTACCGAGATCTAAACAGAGCAAGTCCTAAGGATGATTTTCCGCTACCTAACATACACATGCTGATTGGCAATTGTGCCAAACATGAAATCCAATCCTTTGTGGACTGCTTCGTAGGATACCATCAGATTTGGATGGATGAAGAGGACGCCGAAAAAATTGCCTTTATCACACCTTCGTAGGGAATATATTATTATAAAATGATGACGTTTGGTTTGAAGAATGCTGGGGCCACCTATATGAGGACCATGACGACTATCTTCTATGATATGATACACAAGGAAATAGAGGTGTGCGTAGATGATGATATCATCAAATCCAAAAGAAGTTCAGATCACATAGCAGACCTGAAGAAATTGTTTGATCGGATTCGAAAATACAACTTGAAGTTAAACCTTGCAAAATGTGCCTTCGGAGTCCCTGCGGGAAAATTGTTAGGTTTCATCGTCAGCCGCCGAGATATTAAACTAGACCCGTCAAAAATCAAAGCTATCCAGGACTTGCCACTGCCAAAGAATAAGAAAGATGTGATGAGTTTTCTAGGGCGCCTCAATTATATTAGCCATTTTATAACACAATCAACGGTGATATGTGAGCCAATCTTCAAAATGTTGAAGAAAAATGCTGCAACAAGCTAGACTGAAGAATGCCAAAAGGCCTTCGACGAGATCAAAGAGTATTTGTCTAAACCAACCGTGCTGGTCCTACCGAAACTAGGAAGACCTCTGCTGCTTTATTTGTCTGTGTTGGATGGGGCCTTTGGTTGCGTTCCAGGGCAACATGATGAAACTGGGAGAAAGGAGCAGGCGATATATTATTTGTGCAAGAAGTTCACGCCTTACGAAGTCAGGTACTCTTTGTTGGAATGCACCTGTTGTGCTTTGACATGGATAGCCCTGAAGTTGAGACACTATTTCTGTGCGTACACTACATATCTCATATCAAGGATGGATCCACTAAAATACATCTTTTAGAAGCACATGCCTACGGGTAAGTTAGTAAAGTAGCAGATATTGCTGAGTGAGTTCAACATCATCTATATAACTCTGAAGGTAGTCAAAGGGCAAGTATTGGCTGATCATTTGGTCGAAAATCCCATAGGCGGAGAATACGAACCATTGAAGACGTATTTTTCTGACGAAGATGTATCCTTTATAGGATAGGATATTACCGAGGCATACGACGGTTGGAGGATGTTTTTTGACGGAACAGCAAACTTAAAGGGAGTAGGCATCAGAGCCGTCTTAGTATCAGAAACCAGTCAATATTACCCGGTATCCGCAAAACATAGATTCCCGTGCACCAACAATATGGAAGAATACAAGGCATGCATCTTAGGACACATGTTAACTGTCGACATGAACATTCAGGAGTTGTTGGTAATGAGAGATTCAAATCTATTGGTACACCAGGTTCTAGGAGAATGTGCTACTAAGAATACCAAAATATTTCCATAATTGCATTGTGTACAAGAGCTGATCAAGAGGTTCACGAAGATAGAATTCAAGCATATCCCAAGGATTCAGAATGAATTTCCAGATGCACTAGCCACATTGTCTTCCATGATACAACATTCAGACAAGAACTTCATCGATCCTATCTCAATAGGAATTCATGAGCAACCGACTTATTGTGCTCATGTTGAAGAAGAGTTTGACGGAAATCTGTGGTTCCATGATATCAAGGAACACTTGCAAAATGGAGAATATCCAGAGAATACTACACACACCCAGAAGCGCATGCTCCGAAGATTGGCCAATTATTTCTTCTAAAGAATAGGAATTATGCATAGAAGAACTCCCGACTTGGGATTACTGTGATATGTCGATGCCAAGGAGGCATCTAGATTGCTCGAAGAAATACATGCCGAAACTTGCGGACCCCACATGAACGGCTTCATTTTGGCCAAAACGATAGTAAGAGTAGGATATTTTTGGATGACTATGGAAACAAATTGCATCAAATATGTTCAAAAGTGTCACTAATGCCAGATACATATTGATATGATACGAGTACCGCCAACGAACTCAATGCAACGAGTTCACCCTAGCCTTTCTCTACTTGGGGCATAGATGTCATCGGACCAATCGAACTCGTTGCTTCAAACGGACATAGATACATTTTGGTGGTGATATACTACTTCACAAAATGGGTGGAAGTCGCGTCCTATAAGGCTGTGACTAAGAAGGTCATAGCGGATTTCGTCCGAAATCGCATCGTCTGTCGATTTGGAGTACCTGAATCAATCATCACTAACAATGCCGCTAATCTCAACAGTGATCTAATGAAAGCCATGTGTGAAACATTCAAGATCAAGCATCGAAATTCCACAACATACCGTCCACAAATGAATGGAGTCGTAGAAGCCGCCAATAAGAACATCAAGAAAATATTGAGGAAAATGGTGGATAACTACAAACAATGGAACGAAAAGCTACCATTTGCTTTACTCGGGTATCGAACCACAGTTCGTACATCAACTAAGGCAACTCCCTATTTACTGGTTTACGGTACTAAAGCCGTTATTCCTGCCGAATTGGAGATCTCTTAATTAAGAATCATACAAGAAGCCGAGCTCAGCGACGCAAAATAGGTACGGAACCGCTATGAACAACTAGCTCTCATTGATGGAAAAATAATGAACACAGTGTGTCACGGTCAACTCTACCAAAATAGAATGGCAAGAGCTTTCAACAAAAAGGTTAGGTCAAGGAAATTCACACCGGGGAAGTTGGTACTGAAACGAATCTTCCCACTTCAGGATGAAGCAAAGGGAAAATTCTCACCCAACTAGCAAGACCCTTACATGGTCCACCGAGTATTAACAGGAGGAGCACTTATACTTGTAGAAATGGATGGAGAGATTTGGCCAAAACCCATCAATTTGGACGCAGTCAAGAGATACTATGTTTAAGATTATGTTTGCACTTTCTATTTGATATAACTGAACTACGTTTGACCTGATTCCCATTTAATAGGGGATACGTAGCCAGTCCTGTAGGTTCGGTCACATCATAATAAAATCTCCATTTCCCCTATGGTCAGAAACTGGGGCAAGAACCTGAGTTTACCCGATCTCATCATGTTTAGAATCGCCAAGGAATGTATCGCCAGAGGTATGCATTTAAACTGGGGCAGAATTTTGAGGAGGATCCTCAAAATTCTGAGTTAAGGAGGTTGCAATGTCTCAAAAGCGTGTCACAGTCACCAATTCGATAAAATTAGTTGCTCTCATGCATTATCACATATTTCAAACAACTACATTTTTATATAAACGATTTATCACAAATGCATGTTTTTTCAAAAATTTCATTCTTTCTATAGTAGTCGGACGTTACCTTGGGTGACTCAAACATGACCTCAAAACAGGAGCAAAGTCAAGTCATGCAATCGAGAGCTCGGACCAACCTTTCCCACTCCAAACTCATAATTTTCCTTTGGATACATGCACAATGGATATAACAGGAATGTCCTCAAAATATATACACACAACAAGATCACTATCTTCACACCGACAAAAGTCGCCAAACGCAAACGCGTCAAGCTAAGAAATACTTTGCCCTCTTGAATTTAATCATTCCTTTTCTTGCATAGGGCTAAGCACTGCCCTCATCATCGCATAAGGCTAAACGTTGCCTTTCCTTGCATGAGACTAAACAATGTCTCTACCCCTTGCATGAGACTAAACACCGTCTCTATGATTTGCATGAGACTAAGCATTGTCTCCATTATTGCATAAGGCTAAACACTGTCTTTCCTCGTATGAGACTAAGCACTGTTTCCATTCCTTGCGTAAGGTCAATCACTGCCTCACTATTGCATAAGGCTACGCTTTGCCTTTCCTTGCATGAGACTAAGCACTGTCTCCATTCCTTGCATGAGGCTAAGCACTACCTCGACGATGCATAAGGCTAAGCACTGCCTTTTCTTGCATGAGACTAAGCACTGTCTCCATTCCTTGCATGAGGCTAAGCACTGCCTCCATAATACATAAGGCTAAGCACTGCCTTTCCTTACATGGGACTAAGCACTGTCTCCATTCCTTGGATGAGGCTAAACATCGTCTCCATTATTGCATAAGGCTAAGCACTGCCTTTCTTTGCATGAGACTAAGCGTTGTCTCTATTCCTCGCATGAGGCGAAGCACTGCCTCCATATTACATAAGGCTAAGGCTAAGCACTGCCTTTTCTTGCATGAAACTAAGAACCACCTCAATTCTCCACATGAGGATAAACACTGACTCCACACTGCGTAAGGTCAATCACTGCCTCACCATTTCATAAGGCTAGATGCCGCCTTTCTTTGCATCAGGCTAAGCATTGCCCTCATCGCGTACAAGACCGAGCGTCGTCTCGTCTCGTTCTTGCATATGACTGAGCATCACCTATTTTCTTTATCAAGCGATCGTTATTACCACATACTTGCATTTCATGGTCTGAAACATCTCCACATTGTCCGAAGGCGTCATAGTCCAAAGGCACTATTCTCATAGCCTGAAGACATCATGTCATGGCCTAAGGATCTCTCAAAATTGCACATCATTATTCAAAGGCGTCATAGTCCGGAGGCACCATCCTTATGGACCAAGGACACCATTTGATAGCCTGTGAATCCCTTACCATACGCTTCATGGCCCAGGACGTCATGGTCTAATGAAGGACATCATCTTCATCGTCCAAAGACAACTCTCATGGTCCGAAGAAAATTTACATCATGTTTAAATTTTTGCAATAACCCATATATATTCATGTGCATCGTGTTTTAAATTTTGCAGATAAATCAAGAGGTAACCGTTCTACAAACAGGAGCAATTCTCGCTCCATTTTCCGTTCACAACGTTCACATCCTTATATCACCTCAAACGTAACCGATAATCAGCAATTGATTACCCTTTGTTATATGATCATTCAAATATCTTCCTTACACATCTGTAACATTCAATTTGCATTCATAGCCTCACCTTCGTTACTCACGATACTATCGCACTCAAAAGATCTTTTTTTGAAACACACGACCAATCTTATAACAATTCCATCAGTTTTTTTCGTCGTTGGATCCATAAATACACACGGCCTAATTCCTGAAACACTAGGGATATGTAGGCAACTCCTCACTCACTTCAGACAAAATTGGTCATCATTTTCTTTATCCGACAACTCTTTCATCATTCCCAGATAAAGAGGGGCAGTTGTTGATATCCAATTATGCCCTTATGTTTTTATATTCTTTTAAAATATCATTCCTGCATCATCACCAATATTTCCTATAATTTTTCATAATTTTTAAAGCTTTAAAATTAATTTTCTTGCATTTAAATTACTTGAATATGTATTAATTAGCCACTAAATTATTTTTGTGATGATTTAACCATCCAAATATATTATTTGCATCCACATATATGTTTCATAATATTTTTACTTCATTTTATATAATTATATTGGTATTTTAAAGCTATTTACATAATTTTACAATAATAGCCTATATGCTATGCATAATTACAATTATTATATTATTTATGCTAAAATAGCATTTTATATTTTTATAATGTTAAGTTATTATTTTCAATCATTTTATTGCATAAGTAATATTTTTATTATTTATTAATTATTTTTATTTTAAATAATTTCGTGTATTTTATTTATAGTCCAAATTTGGAGCCAATTCCGGACCAATTCAATGGCCCAAACATCCACACCTGAGCCCAATAACCCCCAAAGCCCAATCCAAACGACCCCTGTAATTGACCCGGTCGCGACCCGTTTAAACAACCCGCCCCATTCCCTTTTTGATCCTGGCCCTTAATCTCAAATGATTAACGGCCCATAATAAATCCCCACCTTTCCTTATTTCCCCTCACCCCATACCCTAATCCCATTCCCACACTTCAGCTGCCCCTAAATCCTCTCTACTTTCTTCTTCTCTGAAAAAACCCTAGCCGCCGTAACTCCAAATCCTCTTCAAATTCGGCTTAAAATGAAATCAATTCATGATTCCCTTACCTTATGCGTTCTGTCATCTTGTTACTTATACGATTTTGGCTTCACCTAGTACTCGCTTATTTTTGGCAAGTACCAGGCCTAGAGTTATGAACAATCGTCGTCAATCTTCGAGACTTAGAAGATATTTCGTCTATGTACACTCCCTACCAGATTATATGAGTCCGATTTTCCAAGATCCTCGGCCAATCTTTGATTTCCGTCGAACTAGGGTTTGAAATTTCAATTTTTTTCTTTACTGGTTCTATTATTGATTGTATGTGATTTTCTTTCATTATTTGTGTTCGATTAATTGTTTTCCATGTTTGCTTGTTCGATTCCTACCACTATATAACTCATCCCTAATTTTCCCTTTGGACAAACCTAAATCGCTAAAAAAAAGTACTATTGTTCTCATATTCTTTCTTATCTTGTACTACTCTGAGGCTCAATCTTTTGGCCGACTGAAAGCCAAGGCCACCGAAATTCAATTCTCGAACCTTTCTCAGTATGAGCACTTCCCAGGGTTCATTCGAAACCCTTGGGGACTCTGACGAACTGAGATTCCTGGGTTCTATTGTTCGTTTTGCTATTGACACTGAAGTGTTGCTGAAATTACTCCTCTTGTTTACCTGTTCATCTGTAATTGGTAATGTACTTATGACTCTTGCAATTTTATTTTTTTCGTTTGAATTCCTGCTCTGCATATCTATATCTCTGAGATTTTTATGAACCAATATGCTATTGTCTGCTTTGAAACTATTTTTGAGGCTCTATACCTTCTAGTAATCAAACTTGCCTATTTGTTGCCTTGGTTCTGTTTTGCTTAAGTCTGTTTTCTCTAATGTATGTGCTCGAATGTTTGTCATTGTTGTTTAGTTCGAGCTTAGTATCTTGCCTTGTTCTGTACTCTTAGGATGAGTTGAGTCATGCCCAGGACCTGTTCTGATTCTTGTTGAAGCATTTATGTGCAACTTAATGTTTTCCTAGAGTTATCACTTGATCACGTTGATTAGCCAAACATGCTTTCTTTTAACTTAATGTGTGCTCCATGATTTGTTCAATCCATTGCTCTTTAATATTGCCTAAGACCTTTAGAATGATATGCAATATCTAGCCCCTTCTCCTATATGTGATCAAGACCTAGTGTCTGCATGTCCTGTTAATCTGGAGTTGATATATTCTGTCATTGTTTCTAAACTTTGGTATCACGACTGATGCTCAACATGCTAAGTTTTCCATGTTCAACTAGGTGATTGTTTGCCAACTATTGTAAACTATGCCCACTAGCATGTTGTCATGCTATTTGTGACCACATTCTCATTAGGCTCTCGCGTTAAAAAACTTCATGTGAAAACTACCATCCACTTGTTCCTGTCTCTGACTTTGATATATTCTCAGGTTAATTGTCTAAAGTCCTTTAGGTCACTTCTGGGTCACACTTTACTTTGAAACTTTCTTTGAAATAGTTCATTATCCTATAGTGGTCAATCATGTCGCTCTTAAACTTCCTCTCTGGAATCACAAGCATCAACTTGCCTCATATGTACCTCGTGTGCCTTCAATCTAGCCGGCTCATGTTTATGTGTCTTGTCTAAAAATGTTGTTAGCTATAGCTTTAAGAATTAAGTGTTTAAGGTGTCTAGTTAAATTCTGTAAGTAGTTTGTCACCTATATGGCTGAGTTTAGTATCCATTTGAGTAAGTAAGTCATTCGTTTGGGCCTGATATGTTGAACCTGCTGTGGTACTGGAAATATGGAAGGCACTATTCGTATTTGGAGTTTGGGCCTGCAATCCATATGAAGTTCTAAACCTGTTTGAAGGCCCAGGTGTATTACTGGGTTATTCTGTATTTGTATTTGGGCCTGTAATAATTCAATATAGTCTGTAATAATTTGTAATAACAAACGATGGGGAAATTAGTAAAAAGGGGTTATGGTCTCCTAATTCTTGCATAAACGGGTAGAGAGCATGCCTATAGGATCTGCTTGCTTTGTTTGCTATTTTGTTCGACATGTTTTATTTCTGTACACACATAGAAACCATGCCTATAGGAAATCACACACTTCACTTAACTTGCCGAATACATGTACATTATTCAAAAGCATGATTGTTTGACTAAATATTTTACTTGCTCTCGTGTCTACTTCTATCTGATTATTAGATAGCATGCCTATAGGGTTGTAATAATACATACTTTTGTTAATGTTCATCTAGATACCATGATTATAGGGTCTTAACTAATTAATTAATCGGCTGCTTCTGTTGTTTTATTATACTGCCACCTAGATAGCATGCCTATAGGATAAGTGTGACTAAATCAAGTTCAAATACCAACCATTGGAAATCTTGCATATAGGATACTGTCATTCGCCAAGAAAGCATATCTATAGAATCAAACACTGGTAATTCCAAGTTTTTCTAATAGCTTTCACTGCCTGTACGAGATTTGAAATCAGAATCGTATAGAAATCATGCCTATAGGACAGCATCACTCGCCCAAGACGCATATTTATAAAATCAGTGCTAATAATCCTGAGTCTGCAGACAGTTTACTGCCTCCTCGCCTAAGCCATTTAGAATAATAATGTTGCATATACGATGCCGGAATTCATAATCACCTAGAAATCATGCCTATAGGACTCTAAGTCTTAATTCTGAAATTATCTATGGCCTATTCTGCTAGCGTGCATTTGTTGTTTATGTGTGGAGGCTAACTTGGGCCCTTAATTGTCTTTGCGTAAAGTCTTATCTGTTTTCAATGTCGCCTAACTTTCTCATTTTGAGCAACCTAAGTTGAGTCTAGAACCACCTCATAGCAGGTCCAAAGCCTCCTGGACCATAGGCATGGGACGGGTAGTGCACGCATAGGATACAGTTTAGAATTGAATAAGAACGCCTTTAAGTAACAACTTCAACATAGTAATTGGGTAGCAGGAGATGATAGTTTGTGCCTGCTAAATAATATGAGCAGCCCCTACCTTAAGGGAGTTGCGAAGTATTATTTATGTTGCACGGGGTGATCATTTAGGCTAAAAAACTTAGGACCCCCCCTTTTTTTTATATACTTACTATTTACACTTAGTCATTTAATATAGACCAATGCAGTTGTACCCTTGTAATCTTTAAGATTTGTACAAATTATTTATTCTTATGTGCTATAATAGATCTTTCAACTTCTATACCTTTCTTTACTTATCACTTAACTTAATCATCTTATCAACATAAAATTCGACCGAGACTCACAGTTCTGGATCTCGAAGAGTGCCTAACACCTTCTCTTTGAGGTAATTTGAGCCCTTACTTGATCTTTGGTGACACAGACTAGTTAAAAAAGAGTTACTCATAAATAGGTGCCCTAAAGCATCTTAAAGTCGTTAGGTGGCGACTCTTCTCTTCTAATACCTCCTTTAAAAGAGTTGTCACACGTCTAAACCCGCTTTCATGAGAAAATGGGGCGCGACACATAGAACTGAGCAAATAATGCAATACGGAGAAGAACAATTAATAGTATGCTAAGAAAAATAACAATCAAAGACAAGTGCACAAAGAAAGGGGAAATGACAACAAGAGCACTCCCGAGGTACCGCCTCATAGTCTCAAATCGTAAAATAAATCACAACGGCATGCCAGAAACCTCGTGCAAACAATATCAACCGTACGGTAGAGATCTTGTGCAACAATATCGACCGCACGTCAGAAACCTCGTGCCACAATAACAACCGCATGGCAGAAACCTCGTGCAACAATAACAACCGCACGATAAAAATCTCGTGCCACAATAAAAACTGCACGGCAGAAACCTCATGCCAAAATAACAACCGCACGACAAAAATCTCGTGCCATAATAACAACCGCACGGCAAAAATCTCGTGCCACAATAACAATCGCACGATAAAAATCTCGTGCCATAATAACAACCGCACGGCAGAAACTTCGTATTAGATGTATCGATGAATATTAATCGATGATTCATCAAAACGTCTCGACCTATATATCGATTTATCTTTTCATGCATTATTAGTGATGAACGAATGAAAAAAGAAGTTATTAGCATCAATTACAATATAGTGTATGTGTGTGTGTGAGAAATTACTCACATACTTAATTATAACTTAGAAAATTTACTTAGATAGATGCTATTATAATTTATTAAAATTAAATAGTTAATATAATTATTTATAAAGATTATGCTTATAGTTTATAATTATTTATAATAATTGCATAGTTAAATACAATAAATGCTTGTAGTTTATAATATATTTTTTTATAGTTTATAATATTTTAAGAAAAAAACATAATTTTTTTTTTTTTTTAAAAAAACTGACCAAAGTTGGTCGGTTTTTGGTCAAACGGTCAACACTTAATGTACCGACCAAAATTACCGACCAACTTTGGTTGGTAATTCTGAAATCAGAATTGAAAAACGGGGGAACCCCCATTTCTCTCTTATTTTTCCCTCTCCTTCTCTATTTCCCTCACTCAAAACCTTCCCCTCTCCTTCTCTATTTCCCTCACATTAATCCCATTCCCCACCCCGCATCGCCACCGCCCAGCCCTCGCCGTCGCCGTTGCCGCTTCCACTGCCACTGCCGCCCCTCTCCTTCTCCATCTCCTAAAAATTCTAGGTTTGAATTACAACCTATTTATTTATTATTTCTAGGTTTTGTTAATTAGTTATGAATTAGTTTCAATTGATTAGTATTTTAATTATTTGAACATTGTATTTTATTGAGGATTAGGGTTTAGGTCTTGTTTTAATTAGTTTTGTTAATTAGTATTGTTAATTAGTCAATTAGTTATGAATTAGTTTTAATTGATGAGTGTTTCAATTTTGAGTTTGTATTGTCTTGAATAGTTTAGTTAGAATTGAATTATTAACTTTGTATTGTCATGAATAGTTTAGTTAGAATCTAGGGTTTACGATTTGTTCTTGTGAATCGAACTTTTAGGGTATGGGTTGAATTTCTTTAGTTTAGTTAGTTTATGTTTAAACTCGTAGGATATGAATTGAAATTTTAGTTTTTAGGATTTGTTTTTGTGAATTGAACTTTTAGGATATGAATTAAACTTTTAAGATTTGAATTAGACATTTTGGATATGAATTGAACTTTTAGGATATAAATTGGTATAATTATGAGCCAATTATTATCTTGAATTAACTAAAAAAGATATAATTAATTTATAATTATAGAATAAATTAATTTGTTCTTGTTTTATTTGTATAGATGGAACATCGTACTTGGATGTACAATAGGAATTATCCTAATCGGCGGGGATTGCGGGAGGATTTTGTAGAAGGGGTTGATGACTTTATTAGACATGCAATGTCACTTCCACCATACCAAAGTGAAGGAGTAATTAGGTGCCCTTATGTCAGGTGCGATTGTATGAAGTTTAAAAAATCGGAGGAAGTTAAGCTTCATCTTTATAGGAAGGGGTTTATAGAGAATTACTTTGCGTGGACTAATCATGGAGAGATCGATGGTAGCCGTGGAATATTTTATAACATGGTTGTTGGTGAAAGTAGTAGGTCGGTGGAGAATACAAATCTTGATTCTAGAATTCAGGATATGGTTGCGGATACTTTTGGGATGCACTTCGGGGGTGAGCCCAATGAAAATGTTGAACAAACTCCTAATGATGACGCAAAACGTTTTTATGAACAGTTAGATGAAGCTAGTCGTCCACTACGTGAAGGAAGTCCGCACTCTGAACTGACTGTTGCAGTTAGATTACTAAGTATCAAATCTAATTGAAATATTTCTCAAGCAGCCATGGACTCTTTCATTGACCTTATGAGTGAACTAGTTGACCCTAATATCAACTTACCTGGTGATTTCTATAAGGCAAAGAGATTGGTTTCTAAGTTAGGACTTTCGTCAATGAGAATTGATTGTTGTGAAGATGGTTGCATGTTATATTATAAAGATGATGCAACTTTAGACAGTTGTAAATTTTGCGTTAAGCCTCGTTTCAAGAGGCTTTCCAGCGGGAATATGGTCGCTGTCAAGGCGATGCATTATTTACCTCTTATACCTAGGTTAAAGAGGTTATATGCGTCGATGAGTTCTGCTCCTCATATGAGATGACACTTTGAAAATAGAAGACCACATGGTGTTATGTGTCATCATTCAGATGGAGAAGCTTGGAAGCACTTTGATAGGACATATCCAGATTTTGCTAGTGAACCAAGGAACATTCGGTTAGGTCTGTGTGCGGATGGCTTCACGCCTTTTTCTATATTTGCGACACCATATTCATGTTGGCCTGTCTTTCTTACACCTTATAATCTACCACCTGAGTTATGTATGACTAGTCCATATATATTCTTAAATTATATTATCTCCGGTCCACGTAATCCGAAAAGTTTGATTGATGTATATTTGCAACCTTTGATTGATGAGCTAAAACAATTGTGGTATGATGGTGTTAAAATATATGACATATCAACCAAGCAGAATTTCAATTTGCGTGCTAATTTAATGTGGACTATTAATGATTTTCCTGCGTATGGAATGTTGTCTGGGTGGATGACAGCTGGGAAGCTAGCTTGTCCTTACTGCATAGAAAATAGTAAAGCGTTCACTTTGAAACATGGCCGAAAGCAATCATGGTTTGATTGTCACCGTCAATTCTTGCCTGATGATCATGAGTTTAGAAGGATGAAAAATGCATTCAAAAAGAATAAAGTGGAATATGATTCTCCACCTCCGATACTTTCAGGTGAGGAAATTTGGGAAAGGGTCCAGAACTTCAGTAAAATTACTGAGGCTCCACCTTATAGATTCCCCGGATATGGTGTTAATCATAATTGGATGAAACAGAGTATTTTTTGGGAGTTGCCTTATTGGAAGGATAATCTTCTCCGACACAACCTTGATGTCATGCATATTGAGATGAATTATTTTGATAATTTGTTCAACACAGTGATGGATGTTAAAGGTAAGACAAAAGATAATCCGAAGACTAGAATGGACTTACAAGAATATTACAGGCGGCCTGAATTATACTTGCAGACAACAAGCAATGGTAAGGTGTTCAAGCCCAAATCAAGTTACACATTCACTTTGGAGGAAAGACGACAAATTTGTGATTGGGTTACAAAATTGAAGATGCCTGAAGGTTATGCGTCGAATCTTGGAAAAAAAGTAGATATGGAGGTAAGGAAGTTGAGCCATTTGAAAAGTCATGACTGCCATGTTTTCATGGAGACCTTAATGCCTATTGCATTTTGTGGTTTGCCTGAAAGAATCTGGAAACCCATCACAGAGATTAGTTTATTTTTCAAAGACTTGTGTTCTACCATATTAAGGGAAGAAAACCTACTTCGGATGGACCAGAACATCCGTGTAATTTCTAGTAAGATGGAAAACATATTCCCATGTGGTTTCTTTGATGTGATGGAACACCTTCCAATACACCTTGTACACGAGGCACGACTTGGAGGGCATGTTCAATGCAGATAGATGTATCCCTTTGAGAGGTAATATTATAAGTTTGATATAATATTCTATTTTATTTGAATGTTCTTGGCTAACATGAGATTATGTGGGACAATTGGCAAATGCAAACAATTTATTAATCAGAGGAATAAGATTGAAGGATCTATATGCGAAGCCTATCTTGCAAAGGAAACTGCACATTTTTGTTCTTATTATTTTGAGAGTAACGTGCCATGTTCTAGGAATAGGCCCAATAGGCACACAGTCGAATGTGTGAATGATCCATTATATCCACCAATGTCCATATTCAATCAACCAGGCCGATGTTCTAAGGATGTTAGAAAGAGAAGTTTGAGTGATATGGAGTACAAGTCAGCTACACTTTATGTGTTGCTAAATTGTCCCGAAGTTGTACCATTTCTCAAGTAAGTATTGATTTATTAGTTATCAAAATGTAAAATTTACTGTGACTACATATTGATGCAACTACTAAAAATATTTGATATGTCACAGTCACTTCGTGGGTCAATTTGGCCATGATGTTGTATATACGAGATTTGATACGTGGTTCAAACAGTTTGTAAGTGTGTGTGTGTGTGTGTGTGTGTATATATATATATATATATATATATATATATATATATATGTGTGTGTGTGTGTGTGTGTGTGTGTGTGTGTGTGTGTAGTGAATATATAAAAATTGATTCATAAGTTGTGCTAACTTATGAATTTTTTTAACTCCATGTCGGTAAATAATCCAAATAATGGTGTAAATCAATTTTTAAAAGATATATCTTGGGGACCTGGGCTTCAGGTCACAACAATGTCTAAGTACGTAGTGAATGGTTATAAGTTTCATACAGAGGATTGCTCTAAAAATAAAAATAGCAACAACAGCGGGGTGTGGGTTCAAGGTGGTGATGGCAACCAAGTTGGAGATATTGATTATTATGGTGTGGTCAAAGAAATATTACAACTAGAATATACAGGTTGGCCATATAAGAAATTGATACTCTTTAGATGCAAGTGGTTTGACCCAAATCCAACAAGAGGTACAAGAGTACACAACCAATATAACATAATTGAGGTTAATCATACGAGGGAGTATGATCGCTATGATCCTTTCATAATTGCACATAACGTTAGGCAAGTGTATTATGCTCCTTATCCATTGCGGCAGAATAAGTCCGATTGGTGGGTTGTAATAAAAACTAAGCCTGTAGGTAGGGTGGAAGTCGAGAATGTGTTAGATGTTGAATATCAAAACGATATCTCTAATGTTCACCAAATAGTGGACGATCAGTTAGAAAATGATTTGGAACATCCTGAACGCATATTGGAAGAAGTTGATATAAATGAAGTAACAATTATAGAAAATGAGGATGAAGAATCAACTGATGAAGCTCAAAAAAGTGAGGACGAAGAATTCTCGGACGAGGAACAATACGTCGATGAGGATTAAAAATTTGGTTTTTTAAAGCTCTCTCGTTTTATAGCTAGTTTCTTATATGTTTCAATCTAAATGTGTATTATATTATGCAGATGGCAGGCAAGGGTCAAGGTAACAATGACCCTACTAGTTCTCGGGGTCGAGAAAAGGGTAGGAAGGGAAAGAGGAGGGTAGAAAATAATACTCCCTCTTGTCCACCCTTTTCAGAGATGCCTATGTCTTATCCTCCACCACACGGCTATACTGAGCTGCCACAGCATCACGAGCCGTACACCTTCATTCAGACATCAGGTCTTCCATCACAGGGCCATAGGACTATACGTCCGACATACAGTCCAGCTGCCTCACAGCCATCTGCATCGCAGCCATCTACATCACATCCACATGGATCACATCCTTATATATCACAGCCACATGGATCGCATCCATCCATGTCACAGCCACTCGGGTCACAACTACTCGGGTCACAGCCATCGGTATCACATCCACTTGGGTCGCATCCAGCTATGTTGCAGTCACAGGGATCACAACCATCTTCATCATCGACTCCATCTATTGCAGGCCTTCGCCTGTGAGGCAGTAGCTCTGACCCGCCTACACCGTCTTCACATGCCTCTGATACACATGCTTCGGATGGTGATGATGAGGTAGTGCATTATGATCGATATGGCAAGATCATCATAGTCCCTGAGGGTGATGGGTAAGTGTTATTCATTATTTTTGCGTCTATTGATTTGTAACATTTTTACTAAGATATTAATGTGTTTTTATTGTTAAATTGTAGGTTCAGGCCGGGTAATAAGACTACGAAGATAATCACCAATGCCATCAGAAAGCTTTATGATGGCCCTTATGCGACTTGGATTGATTGCCCATTCTCACTGAAGGAGCAAATTTTCAATCAATTTAAGGTATAAATGTTCTTTTAAACAGTTTAATAATTTATTTTTATGATGTTTCCATCTAATATTTTACTTTTGAAATACAGAGCAAGTGTGTATGGAAAGACCGCTATAGCACGGAAGTGGCTACAAATTTTTATCTTAAAGCACGCAAGAGATTGGCGGATGCTTTCTCGGATGCTAGAAAGAAGAGCAAGAGGCCTGGCTGGTTACTTGAGAATTTGTGAAATAATTTGCAAAGGCAATGGCTTACCGCAGAGTTCTTAGAGAGGAGCAAAAAAGAAAAGAAAGCTCGCGCATCCGATAAGGGAGGCTCCTTGCACACTGGAGGTGCGATCAGCCTAGGGACAATAAAAAAAAGATTGGTACGTAATTGCTTAAATTATTTTACTTTTCTAAGTATATCTATTCTGTTTATTAACTAAATTAATTTATTTTCAGGAAAAGAAGTATGGGCGTCCAATGTGTCATGATGAGCTATTCAAGGAGACACATATTGTGAAGAAGAAGAAAGAGGGGGATCAAGATAGGTGGGTCGAGGACCGGGCCTCGACTGCATATGTAAGCTTTTAATTTTCTTTAAGTATTATAATTTACTTTTATAAAAATTTTGAAATACTGATTTAATTTAAAATAATATAGGGTCGCTACCAAAGTAACGTGGAGGAATTCATCCGTAGTCATCCACCTGGTAAATCGGGTGAGCCAACCCAACTTTCGGACGGGGATGCTGAAAGAATATGGTTGGATTTTGTTGGCGGTCCAAAATGGGGGAAGGTATACGGGCTTCCTACTAAAAACTTCCATCGCTATAAGTGTGGAATGCGAGCAATAGGGACTTCCTCACAAGGCGAGCAACTTAATAGGGAGAGCCTCTCCGCTATGCGGAAGACAGTGACAAAGCTCACATCAGAGCTAGAAGCGGCCAAGGAAAGAGAAAGGCTTAAAGATGCTCAATTCATTGGCATGCAAGCTCAGATCAGAACTCTCTTATCTAGTGGAGCTTTTCCGTTGCCCCGATCTCGTGAGTTATCTCCATAGGGTCGACCTCCACGTGATCTTTCTTCCCGTCCTGCTCGTGATCGTTCCTCCCGTCCTCCCCGTGATCGTGTTTCCCGTCCTCCACAAGACCGTTCTCTATATCGTCTTGTAAATGAAAGTTCATCAGACGGTAATGATGATATTGTAGAAAATACCCCTTGACTTTTATATACTTTGAACTAGACAAATAGAACCAGTTTTGAACTAGTTGTAATTAGTTTTAACTTAGTTTTGGATTTTTATGTTCAATTGAACTTTAATTTGTTAGTTTTAAAGTATTTATTGAATGTTTTGGTTATTGTTGTTATTGTTGTGTTATTATTGTTGTTGTTATTAGGTGTATTGGTATGCTGGCAGGTGGTGTAGCTACCAAAACAGGCATTTTATGCCAAAATTAAACCCAGAAAAACCGACCAAAGTTGGTCGGTTTTTAATAAAAAAAATAAATTATTCTAAAATACCGACCAAAGTTGGTCGGTTAATGAACATTGAATTCCCAGAATTCAACATTACCGACCAACTTTGGTCGGTATTTTGCCTGCACTATTGAGATTACCGACCATAGTTGGTCGGTAATGTTTAATTTTAATTAGTTTAAAAAATATATTTTTTCAATTATCGACCAAAGTTGGTCATTTTTTTTTAATTTTAATAATTAATAAAAAATATATAATTTAGTTAAACCGACCAACTTTGGTCGGTAAAATTAAATTAATAAAATATATTTCCGACCAAAGTTGGTCGGTAAGTAATTAAACTTGTCAGATGGTCGTTTTAAGCTACCAACCAAAGTTGGTCGGTAAGCCATTCCGACCATCAAAACACCGTCCACACCGTAATGGTCGCGTTTTGGTCGATAATTGGCCATAACCGACCAACTTTGGTCGTTTTTTTGATCGATTTTTAGCGAATTTCTAGTAGTGGTTAATTCTAAGAAAATATAATGAATTCAAAATAAAGAAGAATCACGAAGTACCTGATACGATGATACTCCTACTAATAAATATGAATGAGTCCTTGATTAACGCAAATTAAATTTTAAAAAGAAATAAAGAAAGCAGCAAAGTACAAATTTAAGGTACTTTTATAACAATAGATACAATTTTAAAAAGTCCTAGACATCGAACCTGTTGTGGTTGTGCTGTCTATTTGATGCAGCAAGCCAAAACAATTAAAAAAATGTCACAAGTGCGGTTCGATCCGTTGCCATTGAAGAGGAAACTTTGTGCCTCTATCATGTTGATACATATCCGGCCCCTTAAAGTTGTCACTAGTTTTCATTTAAGTACTTTAACTAAGGCATGTACTTATTCGACACTCTAAACCCCAACAACCCACAAAATATGCCAATTAGACACAATGTGTTGATATGGCAAGAACATTGTTTTTTACATCTCTTGAGCGCGTGAGTTGATCAAAAACCCTTTTTTTTAAACGTCATTTGTTTATGAAAATCACATCACCAACTTTAATCTCTGAACCACCTTTAACTATCGCCGAAGAACTCACAGATCATTTCACTTGGAGCCATTGCAGGCAATTATTGCTGACAAGCTTAACGTAATCTCAACTTTTGTTGTTTAGTTCTAACAACCTTTCATAAACTGCAGAGTTCTTCAAAGAACACTTGGAAACAGTAGGAGAAGACATTGTCAATGTTGTACTACAATTATTTGATAATGGTAAACTGTTGAGAGAGGTTAACTGTACCACAATTATATTGGTGCCCAAAGTGTCTAATCCTACTTATGCCAAAGACTTCAGACCTACAGCATGTTGTACCACTGTTTACAAGATAATTGCAAAGCTGCTAACTGCCAAGTTAAAGATTGTAGTTGATTATTTGGTGGGGCCATCCCAGTCTGCATTTATTGAAGGAAGAAATATCCTGGACAATGTGATTCTGGATCATGAGCTTGTGAAAGGTTATGCAAAAAGGGAGTATCACCTAGATGCATAGTGAAGGTGGATATCAGAAAGACATATGATTCTCTGAATTGGGATTTTTTGAGATAAGTTTTGCTAAAATTTGGAATCCCTCGGAAGATAGTAAACCTGATCATGACTTGTGTATCCACAGTTAATTACTCCATACTGTTGAATGGTGGCCTAACCCCTATATTTCAAGCTAAGAGGGGATTGAGACAAAGAGATCATATGTCCCCATACATGTTTTTCTTGGCTATGAAGTATCTAAATAGATCCCTGAAGCAACTCAGACACAATCCTGATTTCAACTACCATCCCAGGTGTGCTAACAAGGGAGTAGTGCACATCTGCTTTACTGATGACCTATTAATGTGTTGTAGGGCGATCAAATGTCTATTTCCCTAATGATGCAAGCATTCAGTTATTTCTCTAGTGTATCTGGACTGAAAGTCAATTTGGAGAAGAGTTCCTTCTCTATTGCAGGAGTGATACAAGAGTTTAGTTCTTAGATAATGCAAGAGATGCACTTCTCTAGGGGAGAAATGCCATTTAAATGCCTGGGGATTTCATTGTCTTCTAAAAAACTATCTATACATCAATGCCTTCCATTAGTTGAAAAGATCATTGCAAGAGTTAAATGTTGGACTACCAAATTTTTATTATATAGTGGCAGAGTACAACTCATCAAAAATGTACTCTTTGAGATGCAGACATACTGGGCACAAGTGGTCTTATTGAGTATGGTAACAAATATTTGCAGAAATTTCTTGTGGACTAGTAGTAACGAATACTCAAGAGGGCCCTAGTTGCTTGGAGCACTGTATACATGCCTAAGGGGGAATTGAACATTTTGGACTTCTTTATCTGGAACAAAGCTGCAATTTGCAAGCTATTATGGGTTGTGGGTAAAAAGAAGGAAAAGTTATGGGTACAGTAGATCCATATTATATATATAAAAGGAATATACCTACCTAGCATGCCTATCCCAAATCAAGCTAGTTGGATAGTTAGGAAGATATTTGAGGCAAGGAAATAGATGACTCAATCTGGAAATCCATTAGATGATCTCAAAGCATGTGAGGAAAGAGGGAAGTTCAGTATCAAGAAGGCATATCAAACCTTTATGCCTCAACTCGAGAAAGTTTCATGAAAAAGCTTGGTCTTAGCTAAAGGAATTGTTCCTAGACACCACTTCATTCTATGGCTGACAATGCATAAGAAGTTGTCCATTATGGATAGACTTCACAAATAGGGAATTCAAGTGGAATAGGAATGTGTCTTATGTAATACCATTGTAGTGGAGATATTGGAGCATCTTTTCTTTGATGGTGGCTATTCAAAGTTCATATGGAGCACACTATTACATTGGCCAGGGGAAAGGAGACCAATCAGAAGCTGGGAAGAGGAAATCGAATGGATAGCTAGAAGAACTAATAATTCTAGAGCACTAGCAAGCATCATTGGATTTCTGTTTGCTGCAAGTGTCTACCAGATATGGTCTGAGAGGAATGGAAGAATATTCAACAATCAACGAAGAGAGAGAAGACAACTGATAAAAGAAAGTATACTTCAGTTGCACGCTTATGGGCAGAGACAGAGACGGTGGCGCCAACAATTGGATTGTTTAAATAGTTTCCCAATATAACACTAAAATATAAAGTTGTTTCATGATAGTGTCAGTAGTAGATTAGATGGTTGAATAGAGTACATGTAGAATAGTTCTAAAATTTATGAATACTGAGATTTGACTCTGGAGTCCAAAGAGTCAATTGTACATATTGATATACTTGGTTAAATAAAATGTTCAGTTTAACAAAAAAAAAAACCTTTCATAAACTAAAGACCACTATTTTTCAACCCCTAAAATACCATCTTCAACTAGATTTTTAAACTGGCGTCCTAGTCAACTCAGTCAAGTGAAACCACACCACTTATTTCCCATCTTATGAAAACTTTGATTCTTTACCTATCAAATATTTATAGTTTTGAGTGGATTTAATCTGACTGTATTATTCCTGATCGTGGTAGTTAAGGTGTTACTCCTATTTTGTATCGTTATCATATCACCACCAATATTTTAAAAGATTTAAATTAAAACCAGTAAAATACTTAAATAGCAATTGAGCTTAATTGTTTACCAAATAAAAATAGAAGATAAGTGTTGGGTGATGAATGTGATCAAGAAAAGGGGAAATGGATATTTTGTAGTGTGAAATATATTTTAGAAGGAAAAAAGGAGAAGGTAAAGCTTCGAATTTTGGACGTAAATTTAGAAAAAAAGGAAGGAAAAAATAAAATTGTGGAAGAGGAAAAAAGAAGAAAACTGAAGAACAAAGAACGAAGAAGACGAATGGAGGGGAGAGGACCGATGAGTCAGGACCAATCAGGGGATCCAAAGTTGTTAGGAAGAGAGAGCGCTTTTTATATTTCCACGTGGCTCTCGTTTATTTGTCTGATTTGCCATGTCATAAGCAATTGTTGTCACGCCCCTGAACTTATTTATGTACATTGTGTGAAGTGTTTAATTGCACCTTATACTTGCAGAAATTGAGCTATGTTTTATTAGAGCATAAGTTAATCACCTACTACTTAACTGCTTTGACCAAATCTTTAGTTAGTAGTTAGAATTTTGTTAGTCCTTTATTTTCTCTAAATCTCCTTATTCAAGGAGTTTGTTTAGCAAGTAGTTTAGTCTTCCTCTTCCAGAGGAGTTAGTTCAGGGAATTGGTTTTTCATTCTTGTATTTAAAGGTTTCTTTGATTCAATAAACATATCAGCATTTTATGCTTCTCTTGTTCTTATATGGCATCAAGAGCCTCAACAAACTCTAACGAGTAAGATACTATCCTTTTTCTCTCTCACTCACCCTCCACAAATGGCCAACACTACTGGAGTTGTCAATGCTGATAACAATTGTGGTGTGATGGTCGTCCAATTTAATCCTACGTCATAATTTCCCATAAAATTACAAGGCAGTCACAACTTTGCAACTTGGAAGGCGTAATTTTCCATGCTTATGCATGGTCATGATCTTTATGGTCATCTAGATAGGTCTACTCCTGCTCCATCTCGCACTATTACAACTGGCAAAGTTCTCACTGCCAATCCTACATTTGCTCTTTGGTTTCGTCAAGACCAACTCATTCAAAATACACTTATGGAATCTGTTGATCCAACAATTGCCACTACTGTTGCAGCTGCCGATTCTGCAAAAAAAGCCTAGGATGTATTGCACACTGCATATGCGAACAAGTCCCAAACCAGAATTTTCAGTCTTCGCGATCGACTTGCGCGACTCACAAAAGACTCCCAACCAGTCACTGAATATTTGCAAAATATGATCCATGGCTGACGAACTCTCTACTGCAGGTGCCCAGTCACAAACTCTAAACTCATTATTAAGATCCTGAGTGGTCTAGGACTAGCATTTCGTGGTATTTCTGTTGCAACCCGTGCTCGTGACTCCACTATTACGTATGAATAACTCTATGAGAAGCTTCTTGACCATAAGCTTTTCCTTAGACATGGAGAGTCAAAGAAAGCTTCTAACCAGATTACTGTTGCTGTTGCTTCATTCAACAAATCTGGAAACTCGAACAATCATCGCTCCAACAATAACAATGGCAGCAACCAACAATGGTGATACAACAATCGCTTCAATTTACAGAATTAGGGGTGATCTTCGGACACCAATAACTCTTATGATGGTGTTCGCTGCCAGTTGTGCAACAAACCAGGTCATGTTGCAAGTGAATGCAAATCCAAATCTCACAATCATTTTGAGGCCAAGGCAAACTATGTTTTGGGAATGCACGCATCAGCAAATCCTTGGATTCTCGACTCTGGACCATCTCACCACATAACTGATAATCCTCACAACTTGCAGGAATACAATGGCATGTAGCAGGTCTCAATGGGTGATGGTAACAAAATACCAATAACTCACACTGGTTTAACTCAATTACATGCATCAAATAATATTTTTAAACTCTCTAACACTCTCTGTGCTCCTAGCATTAAACGCAACTTACTCTCTTCAAATCTCTAAATTTTGTCAAGATAACCTAACCTCTATTGAATTCTTTCCGTTTTATTTTTCTGTGAAGGACCTGGAAATACGGAATCTGTTGGTGCACGGTCGGAGTAGAGACGGTCTCTATAAGTGGCCAACATCACCTTCCATATCCTCTCCTAAAGCGCATTTGGTCTCTACCAACACATCCATCTTCAACTGGCATCGATTGGGTCATCCACACACAAGAGTTTTAAATTTTGTTTTGAATAAATTTTCGCTACAATGATCGCGAGGCAAATTTTTTGTTTGTAATTCTTGTTCATCGAATAAGGCTCATCGCCATCCTTTTCAGAATCTTATTTTATCAAGTACCAAATCGTTTCAACAATATTTAGTGATTTATGGGGTCCTTCTCCGGTTTTATCGATTGACAAAAAATCATACTACTGTATTTTTGTTGATCAATACACCAAATATACTTGGCTATATACATTAAAAATAAAAGTGAGGTTAAAGACCTTTTCAAAACTTATCAAGCATTAATGGAACGTCGTTTCAATACAAAAATTCTTTCTATCTATATAGATGGTGGTGGAGAATATAAAAGTCTCGATCCATACCTAATTTCTCAGGGTATTGATCATCTTTTATTTTCCCCATACACCCCCCTCCCCCCCCCCCAAAGAGTCGCTCTTCCCGAAAGACGTCACAAACATATTATTGAAATGACAAGAACTTTACTTCATGAAGTTTCGCTTCCACCGACTCTTTGGTCTTTTACTTGTCAACATGCGGTTTATCTTATAAATCGCTTGCCAACCTCACTTTTACAAAATAAATCATCTTTTCAAATATTATTTGGTAACGATCCATATTATAATTCTTTAAAATTTTTTGGGTGTCTATGTTTTCTCTGGTTCACACCCTATTCAAAAAATAAATTAGAGCCACGGTCAACACCTTGTGTTTATTTAGGTTAATCTTTAAATTGTTATTGTCATCAATGTTTTGATCCGAAATCTTCCAAAATATATTTATCTCGAGATGTAAACTTTTTTGAAAATAATTTTCCTTTTCAGAATATATTTTCAAATATTTCCTTAAATTTTAAAACCCTTATGTGGGAAAACCTAACTGAAACTAACCCAACAAAATCTCCTATTTTTTCTCCTCCCATAATCAGTGAATTACCCAACCTTATACTTATTCCAAATACATAAACCAACACTCAAAGAAAAAATATTGTCTCCTCTGCCTGTGCTCTAATACAATCTGCAACTCCAGGTACGTCTTTTACTTCTCCTTCTACAAATTCTGTTGTTCCTCCTGATATTAATGATACCCAATCGTATCCCCCGTTGCCATCCCCAACAGTTATCCCAAGAAATTCAAATGTCTCCTCTCCTCCACAATCACTACGTACATTATCACCACTCCCTTCCTCAACACCTATATATTCTCAACAACCATTCACCTCAGTCCCACAGCCTCAATCACCATCTTTTTCAATTGTATACAGTCGCAGAAAGACAAAAATGACATCAACTGGCCAAACATTGTTGCTCGTACCACTGCTTCAACTCCGCAACCCTCACAATATTCCCCCGAACCCCTTCCAGTCATAGAACCACAACCACCTTATCTCCCTCCTCCAAATCGCGTTGTGACTCGTTCACAGAATAACATTCACAAATCGAAAATAATCCTTGACTTCATGGCTCACTTATTCCCCACCATCACCCCTACTAGTTTTAAACAAGCTAACAAACACCCGGAGTGGCAGAGAGCAATGAAAAGTGAATTTGATGCATTATTGAATAATCAGACATGGAATTGGTACCACACGACCCCACAAAAAATATTATTTCTTGCAAGTGGTTATACATGTTAAAGAGAAATGTTGATGGGATAATTGATCGCTACACGACTCGTCTTGTTTCAAAGGGGTTTACACAACGCCCTGGAATTGACTTTCATGCCACATTTAGTCCGGTTGTCAAACCGACTATGGTGCGCTTGGTGCTTTCGATTGATGTCCAGCTGAATTGGCCCATACGTCAGCTTGATGTCAACAACGCATTCTTGCAAGGTCACCTAAAAGAAGAAGAAATATACATGGTCCAACCTCTGGGTTTTGAAGATGAGCAGTTCCCCTCACATATATGTCGCCTAAAGAAAGCTATATACGGACTCAAGCAAGCTCCTCGGGCCTAGAACAATGAACTTAAGACGTTCCTTCTCTATTTGGGATTTGTCAAGTCCGAATATGATGCATCGCTTTTCATTCGCAAAGTGTCGAACAACAAGCCATACCTCATATGTAAATCAGGCTATCTATTGTCTTGTTGGCCGTTCTTCCATTAAGGATCTCAGAAACCTTAACTTTTTTCTTGGAGTTGAGGTGTTTCGTGTTGCGGATGGAATTACTTTATCACAATCCAATTACATCAGTGAAATCCTCTCTGAAGAAAATATGAAAGACTACAATTACGCAAAAACTCCAATGAGTTCCAATGAAGTGGTTAAACAAAATGATGGAGCGGAACCAACTGATGCTACTTGCTACAAGAGAGTTCTTGGAAAACTACCATACATGTCGTTCACTCATCCAGACATAAGTTTCTCTGTGTACAAATTGTCACAATTTATGCACTCCACATCTGAAGTACACTGGAAAGCATACAAACGAGTACTCAAGTATCTTCAAGGAACAATTCAGTTTGGTCTTCGCATTCAAAGAGATAATGATTTCAAGCTACACATGTATTCTGATCCGGATTGGGCTGGAGATGTGAGTGATTGAGCCACCACTACTGGTTACATACTGTTTTTTCGCCAAAATCTTGTGAGCTGGTCATCCAGGAAACAAAGAACAATTTCTCGGTCATCAACCGAAGCAGAGTATCGAGCGGTTGCAAGTATACTTGGTGAAACAAATTGGGTGACGAATCTGCTAAATGAACTACATGTTTCACTTCCACAAGCATCAACCATTTACTGTGATAATGTTGGTGCACCTTATCAGTGCGAAAATCCAGTATTCCATAGCCGCATGAAACACATTGCGATGGACTTTCACTTTGTCCGCAAGCAAGTCCAACAAAATTAAGTTCACATTGTTCATATTCATACTGCAGATCAGCTCACGGATACTCTCACCGAAGCACTACCAAAGCCAGCCTTTGACAGACACTTATTCAAGCTAGGCGTAGTTACACATTGCCTAACTTGAGGAGGCGTATTAGAGCATAAGTTAATCACCTACTACTTTACTGCTTTGACCAATTGTTTAGCTAGTAGTTAGGATTTTGTTAGTCCTTTATTTTCTCTAATAAATCTCCTTATTCAAGGAGTTTGTTTAGCAAGTAGTTTAGTCTTCCTCTTCCAGAGGAGTTAGTTTAGGGAATTGATTTTTCATTCTTGTACTTAAAGGTTGCTTTGATTCAATAAACATATCAGTTTTTTGTGCTTCTCTTGTCCTTATATGTTTGATCCCTTTTCGCTAAATCAGTTCTTCAAGGAGTCTCTTTTTCATCGGATATCTGAAGTGACCTTCTAAGTCAGTCTGCACTCTCGATCACCGCCCCTTCCCATTTAGCTTGAAAAGTATCAATTCTGAGTTGAAGATAACAATTACTACAAAGAAATAGCCTAACGTAAAGGATTGATTATTTTCTTTTGGGGTCAGTTTATGCTATCTTTTTCTTATTGTTTAATGTTTTTATTTTGGGATCTCCTTATTGTTCATTTTCTGTTTGATAGTTCTTTCAATTTTTGTTGTTTCGTTTGGTATAGGTGTTGTAATCATGTTGCATGCATCTATTTCTTTCTCGTGAATGCCGTCTCCCCAAATTTCTTTGGTATTTACATCTATTCTTCTTCTATCCCTGAAATAATATCCTTTGCTGCCTCTGATTCCCCTTGGATTCTATTTTCGTCTTCCCTTTTAATGGGCTTTTCTTCACAATTTTTTTAAAATTCTGAGTTTTTTCATTTTTAGTGATTCTTCACCTTTGTTTTTGACGTGATTTTTTGCATATTTGCTGGATTCTCGTGTTTAGGCATTTACCTTTACTTCGAGATGAAAGTAAATCAATTGTAAAGACGAGATACAATGAGGGAGCAGAGGAGACTTCATATCTCAAAAATGTATATATCTGCGTGGGAAATTGCAATGTAATTGTAGTGCAGGTAACCCCGAGGTTAACATTGTATTTTATCATATCTAGCTTTAAGTAAACATTGTTTACTCGTTTTCTTATGTTTATGTCTTGAGATAAATACTGGAATTAGGATGTTTGGAGTTTCCCCATTTCTGCAGCATTCCTTTTCTTTAACAATTTTTATACCTTAATAAATTATAAATGCAATGAATTACCATATTTTAAAGGGAAAGGGTAAAAAAGACCCCCTACTAGGAGAAAAGGTTTATTTATGTCATCCGTTATACTGTCATTCCACTGTTGCCCCCGACGTTATAAAATTAGTGCAAAAATATACCCTCCACCATGGCCAACATCATCCTACATGGCCTGACATTTTGTTGAGATGGACGGCACATGACATGCCACCTTACCATCTTCTCCGCCACTTCTTCTTCTACCACCATCTCCCAGTTCCCCAACAGCCATTGGGTATATGATGTTTTGGACAAACCCGCCTATACATTTTGACAAAATAACTTAAAACCCTCTTAAACTTGACACGCATTATTGGCTACATCTTTGAACTAACTATGGTCTTAATTACCCTCTATACTTGATTATTCGATAGTTGTTACCCCATTGGACGATCTCATCCCAGGAAAGTGGCGTGCACTCGCCTGCCACATGAATTTTTCTGTCTGTGGCATTTTTAAAAAATAAAATATTTTTTTTTTACTTTTTTAAGTATGTTACTTTTTTAGATAAATTATTTTCAAATAAAATTTATAATAAAACTTAGCTAGAACTACATTATTTAGGCTAATTTATTTTTTTGGCTAAAAATAATAAAGTTTTAGTTATTCCTTTTTGAATTTGACCTGAAAATAAAGATTTATACAATTGAAATAAATAGTCAAGGCATCTAAAAAGTTATAAAAAATACATAGTTTGAACTTTATTATTTTGACTATAATATATAGCTCTAAATTATGGTGCTCTCAAATTTATTTATTTTTACAAATTTTACCTGAAAAAGTAAAAATACACAGTTGAAATTAAGGGTGGCAAGTGGGCCGGTTCAGGTCCGGGACTGGCCCGGGACCGCGGGCAAAACGGGCCAGGACCATTTGGCCCGGTTTTAGTGGGCCTGGGCCGGTCTCGTGGGCCGGTCCTATGATTTGGGCACGCCAGGACCGGGACCATTTAGCCCGCCAGGGACCGGGCCCGGACCGGTCCCTTAGCCGGCCAAACGGTCTCAACGGCTATTTTGTTTTTTAAAGTATAGTCGTTGGGCTGTCAAAAATAGTCGTTGGTTATTTATAAAATAGCCATTTAACCCCCTCCCCCCTCCCCCAACTTTGTTTTAATCCCAAACTTATTATAATTACACTTTTTTCCTATTTTCAACTATAAATACCCCCTCATTCTTTCACTTTTTCTTACAAAATCATCAATCTATCACAATGTCTCTCTAATTTTCTTCTATAATTGCTACTATTTCTTACTTAATTGTTACAATTTGTGAAACAATTGTGAAGTTGGTGAATTGAAGCCTTCAACGATAATCAATTTTCAACAAGTTGTTCGTCAATTCGGTAAACTCGTTCCAACTCTTAAGTTTTAATATTATAATTTTGTTTGTTTTATTTATTTTCTATTACTTTATTAATTAAGATAGCTTCCTTAAAAAAACGTTTTGGTAAAAATAATGTAAAATTCAAGAGTGACGAATCTAGTGCTCAATCTGTTCCTCCTCCACTGCCCCGGGCTCCCCGAATCAAACTTCATATCTGTCCTACACCTGCTATTCTTGATAGAGATAATAGTTTATTACTGAAAGTCAATTTTGCCATAATATTAGAGTTGGTGAACAATTAGACCATGAATTAATGAACGCTCTTTATTCTAATCTAACTATTGATGAAAATGATGACGAGGAAATATATTTTGATGAAACTCAACCAGATGATGATACACCAACTAGTCATGCTCCTGATGTTAACCCAACTAGTGATAACCCTGCTAATCCAACTGATACCCCATCTGATACTCCTATTACTACCCCTATTTCTTTCTTGACAACCTAGCAAACGGACGAAAACATCTACCGTTTGGCTATTTTTTACTCAACTAATTTCAGAAAATAAGGCTAAGTGTAAAACTTGTGGCAAGGAGTTAGTTTTTAAATATTTTGGATCGCGGGGGGGAGGGGGGATGGGAACTTTGGCTAGACACATATTGAAACACCCTCAAGATAGAGTGAGATATCTTCGTCTGAAAGCTTTAGCCGAGGGGAAAAGTCTACCTACTCCTAGTCAGGTTGACCCTAGTACCGGTTCAAATCAATTTCAACCAGGAATTAACACTGTTACCGGTGATATTTTATATTATGATCTAAAAAATGATCGGGAAGAATTGGAAAAAATGGTAATTGTTATGTGTTTACCCTATAGTTTTCCTTCTGACCCTAACTTTGTGCATTATATTAGAATTGTTTTTAATCTTACTTATAAAGGTTTTCCTTGCACAACCGTAAAGAGCGATATTTATAAATATAAATATAAATATGAACAATATTTGCGCTATTTATTTACTTATATAAATTGTCGTGTTGCTATTACAACTGATATTGGTAGAAGTGGTAACGACTGTGATTACCTTACTGTTATCAGTCATTGGATTGATGAGGATTGAATAATGCAAAAGCGCATTATTTCTTATAGAATAATTAATTCACGTCACACAGGGCAGTTTATTGCTAGCACAGTTATAAATATTTGTAGATATTTTTGCATTAGTGATAAAATAATATCAATTTCAATGGATAATGCTACTAGTAATACAAATGCTATAGCCTTGCTTACCACTACGCTAAATCTTGCATTTAGTGATATTTTACATGTTAGATGTATTTGTCATATTTACCATTTAATTGTGGGTGATGGTATGAGAATTTTAAATATTGAAATTGAAAAGGTTAAAATGGCTCTTAACTAGTTTTTTTATTCAAATCGTAGAAGTAGACTTAGAGAATATTTTAAAAGATGCGATGAATTTGGCCTAAGAGAAAGAAAGGTTCCTAAACCTTGTCCAACTAGATGGAATTACATGTATGAAAGTTTGGTTATTGCATATGAATAAGGAAATCTCATAAACTCAACATTTAATGCACATGTAAGTGATGATGATGAGCACCTTACAAATGGGGATTAGGCTAATGTTAAAATACTTGTAGATTTCATATTGCTACAAATTAATTTTCTGGGCAATATTATCCTACTATTTCTAACTGTTTAGTTTATATTGCAGAACTTGCAAATTTGTTTGCTCGTTTTTCAGAGGGTGGGGAAATTTATAAACTTGCTATTGATTCTATGAGAAAAAAGTATAAAAAATATTTTTCCCTATTCCCCCTATTTATGGTGTTTCTGATTTGTTAAATCCTTGTATGAAATTAGGAGGTCCTCATTTTTGGTATGAAACTGTTTATAATGGTTTAGCACTTGAAGATGAGGAATTGTTTCAACTTCCGGAAGCAATAGCCTCAATTAGAATAAATGCTCAAACTATTTTTAATACTTATCAAGTTGCATTAAATCATGCTAGACCAAATGTTCCAACTCCTTCTTCTTCTGATTCTCAATCATCTAAAAGAACTGCGGGAGTAAGAGCACTTAGTGCTTAGGCGAGGTGTAGGGGTTCTCAAGGTTCTAGTAGTAGTGATTTTTCACAACTAAATGAGCTTGAAGTTTATTTGTCGCAGGGAATTGAGGAAGTGAATCCCGACGACTCCTTTTGTAATGACCCAACCAGTCATTTTAACTTTTAGAACTCCGTTCCCTAAAATAAAACTTTTTGTAAGTGCTTATAATGATTTATGACTTGCGGGGATGGTTGGTTCGGGATTTGGAAGTGTTTGAGGTGAAACCGAAACACTTGGTTCCTTAAGTTGGCCTTGATGTGTTAAGTTTGACTTCGGTCAATATTTTTAGAAAACGACCCCGGAATAGAATTTTGATGATTCCAACAGCTCCATATGGTGATTTTGGATTTAGGAGCATGATCGAAATTTTATTTGGAAGTCCGTAGTGAAATTAGGCTTGAAATGGCTAAAATAGGAATTTAAAGTTTGAAAGTTTGACGGGGGAGTTGACTTTTTGATACTGGAGTCGGAATTCAGTTCCGAAAATTTTCATAGCTTCGTATGTAATTTATGACTTGTCTGTAAAATTTGAGGTCAATCGGAGTTGATTTGATAGGTTCCGACGTTGAATGTAGAAGTTGAAAACTCTTAGTTTTATTAAGCTTGAATTGGGGTATCATTCATGATTTTAGCGTTGTTTGATGTGATTTAGAGGTTCGACTAAGTTTGTATGATGTTTTAGGACTTGTTGGTATATTTGGTTGAGGTCCCGAGGGCCTCGGGTGAGTTTCGGATGGTTAACAGATCAAACATTTGAGTTAAAAGCTACTGCAATATTTCCTCTTCTGTTGGACATTCTGGGCTGTGATCGAGCCCAGATATCGAGCCCAGGGTTGACAAGGTACAGGCTCGAGCTAGTGTATCGAAGCCATGATCGAAGGTCCAACTCGAGGGCCATGATCTAAGGTTCAGCTCGAGGGCCATGATCGAAGGCAAGGCTCGAGGGCCAGGATCGAGACCCAAGATCGAGGGTCACAATTCTAGGCTCAAGCTCGATGCCATGATTGAGGATATGATCGAAGGACCAACTTCGATACCCTGATCGAGGCCATGACTGAGGTCCAGGCTCGAGCCTGTGATCGAAGCCGCGATCGAAGGCAAGGCTCGAGGGCATGATCGAAGGTATGGCTCGAGGCTAGGATTGAGACCCAAGCTCGATGCCCTGATCGAAGACACATGTTCGATGCCGTGATCGAGGCCCAGTTCCGAAGACTGCTGGGCAGTTTTATAAAAAGAGGGCATTCGTCCCATTTGCCATTTTTGACGAGCTTGAGCTTGAGTAGAGACGACTTTTGGCAGATTTTCAAGGGAAAAACATTAGGGTAAGTGATTCTAACTCGGATTTGGTCTACATATACAAGTATATCATTGTTTTCACCATAAATTAGTGTTTTGAGATTGAAATTTGGAAAACATTTAGAAATCTCATATAAACGAAATATTGAGATTTCGGTATCGATTCGGAGTCAGATTTGAGTGAAACTGGTATGGTTGGACTCGTAATTGAATGGGTTGTCGGATTTCATAACTTTTGTCGGATTCCGAGATGTGGGCCCCGCATGCGAATTTTTAATTAATTTCATATCTTTTCTTTAAAATGTAGTATTTTCTTATAGAATTGATTCCTATAATATTTAGTAATTGTATCGAATTATTTTGGCTAGATTCGAGCCAGACGGAGTTGGATAATTGTGAAAAAGGCCTTATAGTGGATTAAATTGGAGCAAGACAAGGTAAGTCTCTTGTCTAATCTTGTGAGGGAGAAATTACCTCATAGGTGATTAAGATTAAATAATTATTGCTAATTGTGGGGGCTACGTACGCACGAGGTGACGAGAGTCCGTGCGTAGCTACTATTAATGCTAAAGTCCGGGTAGTTTAGGACTCAAAGCATGTATTACTTGTGTAAATTGTATTCTTTGATTAATTAATATTAATTGATATATATATATATATATATATATATATATATATATGAATATATTGTGAATTGTTTGATAAAGATATTAAAGGATGGAAATCTCATAGGCTTGATTTTCTGTTTAAATCAATTAATTGTTAAAAGAAATAGTTCTCCTCCCAAATTTATCTTATAATAAACATACTGTCCTTCCGGAGGCACATAAGAAAATGTCCTCCTTTCTTGTGGAGCGCGCCGAACGCCTCGGCAGGATAGATGCATCTATGGATCGAGTCGCACATCCCTCGGCAGTGTACACGATACTCTGGATCGGGCCATACGTACTCGGCAGAAATCGTGCTTAATAATAATAATTACACGATATTTTAATAATTTATTTCAGCTTGTGAAGCTAAGTAATAAATTGGAAAATCCTTGAAATTTAATGAATTATTATTCTTGCTTGTTTAGGAATTAATTGTTACTCCTGTAAATGAGATTTAATTGATAAATTAGAATTTATTTGAATTGAAGGAATTTAATTAATATAATGAGAATTGTTACATTTGAAGGAATTTGATTATTTTCGCTGATTAAATAAATTATTTGTAAATTCTGTAAATCATGCTGATTTGAATATCCTAATTTTATTTCAATTATTATTGACCCATAGTGAGTGTCAAAGTCGGCCATCTCGTCTCAACCACTTCGAGATTAGGCTTGTTACTTACTGGGTACACGTTGTTTATGTACTCATACTACACTTGCTGCACTTTTTGTGCAGGATCTGAGACAAGTACTAGTGGAGGACCTATCATCACATACCCACGTCATCCTGAGGCATAGTGGTGAGCTGCCTTTCTGAGCCGTTCTGCAACTACCAGTGTCTCTTCTTATATTTATATCCTGTCTATTTCATTTCAGACAGTATTTGGAGTTTTGTATAATCTACTATATGCTCATGCATTTGTGACACCAGGTCTTGGCACACACATTGGTAGAAGTTGGTATTTCTATTATTTTTTTTGGAATAAAAGTTTAACCAATGTACGATTGATTTATTAGTTGGCTTGCCTAACTGTAGTGTTAGGCGCCATCATGACCTATAGGTGAAATTTGGGTTGTGACAACTTTAATTTTTTGGAATGGTGGAAGGACAAAGAAAAATACTTTTCGGTTCTTTCAAGGATGGCCCGAGATATTTTAACTACTCAAGCTTCAACAGTGGCATCAGAGAGCGCTTTCAGTCAAGCAAGACTTCAACTCGGTAATTATAGAGCGTCTATGAGGGAGATCTTGGAAAAATTAGTACTTTTCAGAGATTGGATTCGGTCGGAAAGAAGAAATTTTGGACTTGCTGAATCACAACCAGATGAAGACGAAGCTTACGAAGAAATGCTAGCTGAACTTGCGGAGGATATTGCTTCGCCCGGAAGTGGCGATGACCACGCTACTTTTCCGCCACTACCAACAGAAATTTCTCCGGACCTTGATAGATTTATGAAGTTTGTAAGAGATACCATGTAACTTGTATGAATAAAAATTAATATGTATTATGTAACTTATATTTTGGTACATCTTGATTAGTTTCTTTTTCTTCTCAATGGTGGTATTAGCACCTTGTTGTGCTCATTCCATAGGGGGATGAAGACTAAAAAAGATATTGCCATATTTTTTAATGCTATAATAAAATTACAAGGCATATCTCTTTACAATAATTTTGTCTTCAGACTTAGATATTATTTTTAACATTCTTTTATCTCTAATTTCTATTTATTTATTTATTTTATATCCGTTGGGCCCACTTAGCCTGCGGGCCGGTCCCTGCAAAAAGACCGTTTAGCCCGTTTAATTTGGGACCGGCCCGGGACCGTTTGGACCGGACCACTTAGACCGTTTAGGCTCGGGACCGGCCCACTTTTCACCCTTAGTTAAAATAAATAGTCATTGCATCAAAAGAAGAAATAAAAAGAGTGTACAATTGCAAGTTCATTATTTTGGCTATACTTTTTTTATTTGGTAAAAATAATGAAGTTGTAGCCAATTTATTTTTTATTGATCTGAATCAAAAATAAAAATACACAATTAAAATAAATAGACATTATATATAAAGAAAAAAAATTGAAAATATACACAACCGATACTCTATTATATTTGCTAAAGTTTTTTATTTGGCTAAAATGATGTAGTTCCTACAAAATATTTTTCAAATTCAGCGAAAAATAAAAAAAGAAATATGCAATTGGAACAAATAAACATTATATCTTAGAAGAAATTAAAAACAATAAAATTTAGAGTAAAGTCCACATTGTATGTTAAGATGAAACAAGAAGAAATACATAGTTCTATCAAATAAATCATTATATATGACTATATGATAATTAAATGTTAAAAAATAACCTATTTGAAAATTGATATTTCAATTTTTCTTCACTCTTACCCGCTTAAAAGAGAGTGCACCTACACGCTTTACCACATCAGCGTACAATGGTAACCACTCTCAAAAGGCCAAGTTCAGGGGGCAATTAAGACCACGAATAGTATAAAGTTATTACTAATAATTCGTTCCAAGTTTAGGGGGTGTTTGACACCCATGCTAAATATTACTGCTTTCATAGAGTAAGGTTTGCAATTGGCAAAGCTGCATTTCTTAAATTTTCTTTTTTAGATAAATATTTTTCAAATAAAATTTATAATAAAACTTGGCTAGAACTACATTATTTAGGGTAATTTATTTTTTTTGGCAAAAACTAATAAAGTTTTAGTTATTCTTTTTTGAATTTGACCTGAAAATAAAGATTTATACAATTGAAATAAATAGTCAAGACATCTAAAAAGTAATAAAAAAATACATAGTTTGAACTTTATTATTTTGGCAATAATATATAGCTTTAAATTATGGTGCTCTCAAAATATTTTATTTTACAGATTTTACCTGAAAAAGTAAATATACACAGTTAAAATTAAGGGTGGCAAGTGGGCTGGTTCAGGTCCGGGACCGCAGGCAAAACGGGTCAGGACCGTTTGGCCCGATTTTAGTGAGCCTGGGGCGGTCCTATGATTTAGGCCCGCAAGGACCGGGACCATTTAGCCCGCCAGGGACCGGGCCCGGACCAGTTCCTTAGCGAGCCAAACGGTCCCAACGGCTATTTTGTTTTTTAAAATATAGTCGTTGGACTGTCAAAAATAGCCGTTGGTTATTTATAAAATAACCACTTAACTCCCCCCCCCCCCCAAGACTTTGTTTTAATCCCAAACTTATTATAATTACATTTTTTTCATATTTTCAACTATAAATACCCCCTCATTCTTTCACTTTTTCTTACAAATTCATCAATCTATAACAATCTCTCTCTAATTTTTTTCTATAATTGCTACTATTGCTTACTTAATTGTTACAATTTGTGAAACAATTATGAAGTTGGTGAATTGAAGTTTTCAACGATAATAAATTTTCAACAAGTTGTTCGTCAATTCGGTAAACTCGTTCCAACTCTTAAGTTTTAATATTATAATTTTGTTTGTTTTATTTATTTTTTATTACTTTATTAATTAAGATAGCTTCCTTAAAAAAATATTTTGGTAAAAATAAGAGAAAATTCAAGAGTGACGAATCTAGTGCTCAATCTGTTCCTCCTCCACTGCCCCGGGCTCCCCGAATCAAACTCCATATCTGTCCTACACCTGCTATTCTTGATAGAGATAATAGTTTATTACTGAAAGTCAATTTTGCCATAATATTAGAGTTGGTGAACAATTAGACCATGAATTAATGAACGCTCTTTATTCTAATCTAACTATTGATGAAAATGATGATGAGGAAATATATTTTGATGTAACTCAACCGGATGATGATACACCAACTAGTCATGCTCCTGATGTTAACCCAACTAGTGATAACCCTGCTAATCCAACTGATACCCCATCTGATACTCCTATTACTACCCCTATTTTTTCTTGACAACTTAGCAAACGGACGGAAACATCTCCCGTTTGACCATTTTTTACATAACTAATTCCAGAAAATAAGGCTAAGTGTAAAACTTGCGGCAAATAATTAGTTTTTAAATATTTTGGATCGCGGGGGGAGAGAGGTACGAGAACTTTCGCTAGACACATAATGAAACACCCTCAAGATAGAGTGAGATATCTTCGTCTGAAAGCTTTGGCCGAGGGGAAAAGTCTACCTACTCCTAGTCAGGTTGACCCTAGTACCGGTTCAAATCAATTTCAACCGGAAATTAACACTGTTACCGGTGATCTTTTATATTATGATCTAAAAAATGATCGGGAAGAATTGGCAAAAATGGTAATTGTTATGTGTTTACCCTATAGTTTTCCTTTTGACCCTAACTTTGTGCATTATATTAGAAATTTTTTTAATCCTACTTATAAAGATTTTCCTCGCATAACCATAAAGAGCGATATTTATAAATATAAACATGAATATGAACAATATTTGCGCTATTTATTTACTTATATAAATTGTCGTGTTCCTATTACAACTGATATTGGTAGAAGTGGTAACGACTTTGATTACCTTACTGTTACCAATCATTGGATTGATGAGGATTGGATAATACAAAAGCGCATTATTTCTTATAGAATAATTAATTCACGTCACACATGGCAGTAGATTGCTAGCACAGTTATAGATATTTGTAGATATTTTTGCATTAGTGATAAAATAATATCAATTTCAATGGAAAATGCTACTAGTAATACAAATGCTATAGCCTTACTTACCACTACGCTAAATCCTGCATTTAGTGATATTTTTCATGTTAGATGTATTTGTCATATTTACCATTTAATTGTGGGTGATGGTATGAGAATTTTAAATATTGAAATTGAAAAGGTTAAAATAGCTCTTAACTAGCTTTTTTATTCAAACCGTAGAAGTAGACTTAGAGAATATTTTAAAAGATGCGATGTATTTGGCCTAAGAGAAAGTAAGGTTCCTAAACCTTGTCCAACTAGATGAAATTACATGTAGGAAAGTTTGGTTGTTGCATATGAATATAGAAACCCCATAAACTCAACATTTAATGCACATGTAAGTGATGATGATGAGCACCTTACAAATGGGGATTGGGCTAATGTTAAAATACTTGTAGATTTCATATTGTTACAAATGAATTTTCTGGGCAATATTATCCTACTATTTCTAACTGTTTAGTTCATATTGCAGAACTTGCAAATTTGTTTGCTCGTTTTTCAGAGGGTGGGGAAATATATAAACTTTCTATTGATTCTATGAGAAAAAAGTATAAAAAATATTTTTCCCTATTCCCCCTATTTATGGTGTTTCTGGTTTGTTAAATCGTTGTATGAAATTAGGAGGTCCTCATTTTTGGTATGAAACTGTTTATAATGGTTTAACACTTGAAGATGAGGAATTGTCTCAACTTCCGGAAGCAATAGTCTCAATTAGAATAAATGCTCAAACTATTTTTAATACTTATCAAGTTGCATTAAATCATGCTAGACCAAATGTTCCAACTCCTTCTTCTTCTGATTCTCAATCATCTAAAAGAACTGCGGGAGTAAGAGCACTTAGTGCTTAGGCGGGGTTTAGGGGTTCTCAAGGTTCTAGTAGTAGTAATTTTTCACAACTAAATGAGCTTGAAGTTTATTTGTCGTAGGGAATTGAGGAAATGAATCCCGACGACCCCTTTAATCTTTTGGAATGGTGGAAGGACAAAGAAAAATACTTTCCAGTTCTTTCAAGGATGGCCCGAGATATTTTAACTACTCAAGCTTCAACAGTGGCATCAGAGAGCGCTTTCAGTCAAGCAAGACTTCAACTCGGTGATTATAGAGCGTCTATGAGGGAGATCTTGGAAAAATCAGTACTTTTCAAAGATTGGATTTGGTCGGAAAGAAGAAATTTTGGACTTACTGAATCACAACCAGATGAAGACGAAGCTTACGATGAAATGCTAGCTGAACTTGCGGAGGATATTGCTTCGCCCGGAAGTGGCGATGACCACACTACTTTTCCGCCACTACCAACAAAAATTCCTCCGGACCTTGATAAATTTATGAAGTTTGTAAGAGATACCATGTAACTTGTATGAACAAAAATTAGTATGTATTATGTAACTTATATTTTGGTACATCTTGATTAGTTTCTTTTTCTTCTCAATGGTGGTATTAGCACCTTGTTGTGCTCATTCCATAGGGGGATGAAGACTAAGAAAGATATTGCCATATTTTTTAATGTTATAATAAAATTACAAGGCATATCTCTTTACAATATTTTTTTTCTTTAGACTTAGATATTATTTTTAACACCCTTTTATCTCTAATTTCTATTTATTTATTTATTTTAAATCCGTTGGGCCCACTTAGCCCGCGGGCCGGGATCGTTTAGCCCGGGACCAAACGGTCCCGGTCCCAAACCGATCCCTGTAAAAAGACCGTTTAACCCGTTTAATTTGGGACCGGCCCGGGACCGTTTGGACCGGACCACTTAGCCCGTTTAGGCCCGGGACCGGCCCACTTTCCACCCTTAGTTGAAATAAATAGTCATTGCATCAAAAGAAGAAATAAAAAGAGTGTACAATTACAAGTTCATTATTTTGGCTATACTTTTTTTATTTGGTAAAAATAATGAAGTTGTAGCCAATTTATTTTTTATTGATCTGACTCAAAAATAAAAATACATAATTAAAATAAATAGACATTATATATAAAGAAAACAAATAGGAAATATACACAACCGATACTCCATTATTTTTGCTAAAAGTTTTTTATTTGGCTAAAATGATGTAGTTCCTACAAAATGTTTTACAAATTCAGCCAAAAACAAAAAAAAGAAATATGCAATTGGAACAAATAAATATTATATCTTAGAAGAAATTAAAAACAATAAAATTTAGAGTAAAGTCCACATTGTATGTTAAGATGAAGCAAGAAGAAATACATAGTTCTAACAAATAAATCATTATATATGACTATATGATAATTAAATTTTAAAAAACAACCTATTTGAAAATTAATTTTTTAATTTTTCTTCACTCTTACCCGCTTAAAAGAGAGTACACCCACACGCTTTGCCACATCAGCGTCCAGTGGTAACCACTCTCAAAAGGCCAAGTTCAGGGGGCAATTAAGACCACGAATAGTATAAAGTTATTACTAATAATTCGTTCCAAGTTTAGGGGGTGTTTGACACCCATGCTAAATATTACTGCTTTCATAGAGTACGGTTTGCAATTGGCAAAGCTGCATTTCTTAAATTTTCTTTTTTAGATAAATTTTTTTCAAATAAAATTTATAATAAAACTTGACTAGAACTACATTATTTAGGGTAATTTATTTTTTTGGCAAAAAATAATAAAGTTTTAGTTATTCTTTTTTGAATTTGACCTGAAAATAAAGATTTATACAATTGAATTAAATAGTCAAGGCATCTAAAAAGTTATAAAAAAATACATAGTTTGAACTTTATTATTTTGAAAATAATATATAGCTTTAAATTATGGTGCTCTCAAAATATTTTTTTTTACAGATTTTACCTGAAAAAGTAAATATACACAGTTAAAATTAAGGGTGCCAAGTGGTCCGATTCAGGTCCGGGACCGGCCCGGGACCGCAGGCAAAACGGGCCAGGACCGTTTGGCCCGATTTTAGTGAGCCTGGGGAGGTCCTATGATTTGGGCCCGCCAGGACTTGGACCATTTAGCCCGCCAGGGACCGGGCCCGGACCGGTTCCTTAGCGGGCCCAACGACTATTTTATTTTTTAAAGTATAGTCGTTGGGCTGTCAAAAATAGTCGTTGGTTATTTATAAAATAGCCATTTAACCCCCTCCCCCCTCCCCCAACTTTGTTTTAATCCCAAACTTATTATAATTACACTTTTTCCCTATTTTCAACTATAAATACCCCCTCATTCTTTCACTTTTTCTTACAAAATCATCAATCTATCACAATGTCTCTCTAAGTTTCTTCTATAATTGCTACTATTTCTTACTTAATTGTTACAATTTGTGAAACAATTGTGAAGTTGGTGAATTGAAGTCTTCAACGATAATCAATTTTCAACAAGTTGTTCGTCAATTCGGTAAACTCGTTCCAACTCTTAAGTTTTAATATTATAATTTTGATTGTTTTATTTATTTTCTATTACTTTATTAATTAAGATAGCTTCCTTAAAAAACGTTTTGGTAAAAATAAGGGAAAATTCAAGAGTGACGAATCTAGTGCTCAATCTATTCCTCCTCCACTACCCCAGCTCCCCGAATCAAACTCCATATCCGTCCTACACCTGCTATTCTTGATAGCGATAATAGTTTATTGCCGAAAGTCAATTTTGCCATAATATTAGAGCTGGTGAACAATTAGACCATGAATTAATGAATGCTCTTTATTCTAATCTAACTATTGATGAAAATGATGACGAGGAAATAGATTATGATGAAACTCACCCGGATGATGATACACCAACTAGTCCTGCTCCTGGTGTTAATCCAACTAGTGATAACCCTGCTAATCCAAATGATGCCCCATCTGATACTCCTGTTACTACCATTATTGTTTCTTGATAATCCGGATCGGTCCCTGCAAAAAGACCGTTTAACCCGGGACCGTTTAGCCCGTTTAATTTGGGACCGGCCTGGGACCGTTTGGACCTGACCACTTAGCCCGTTTAGGCCCGGGACCGGCCCACTTTTCACCCTTAGTTAAATAAATAGTCATTACATCAAAAGAAGAAATAAAAAGAGTGTACAATTGCAAGTTCATTATTTTGGCTTTACTTTTTTTATTTGGTAAAAATAATGAAGTTGTAGCCAATTTATGTTTTATTGATCTGACTCAAAAATAAAAATACACAATTAAAATAAATAGACATTATATATAAAGAAAAAAATAGGAAATATACACATCCGGTACTCCATTATTTTTGCTAAAAGTTTTTTATTTGGCTAAAATGATGTAGTTCCTACAAAATGTTGTACATATTCAGCCAAAAACAAAAAAAGAAATATGCAATTGGAACAAATAAATATTATATCTTAGAAGAAATTAAAAACAATAAAATTTAGAGTAAAGTCCACATAGTATGTTAAGATGAAGCAAGAAGAAATACATAGTCCTAACAAATAAATCATTATATATGACTATATGATAATTAAATGTTAAAAAATAACCTATTTGAAAACTGATTTTTCAATTTTTTTTCACTCTTACCCGCTTAAAAGAGAGTGCACCCACACGCTTTGCCACATCAGCGTCCAGTGGTAACCACTCTCAAAAGGTCAAGTTCAGGGGGCAATTAAGACCACGAATAGTATAAAGTTATTACTAATAATTCGTTTCAAGTTTAGGGGGTGTTTGACACCATGCTAAATATTACTGCTTTCATAGAGTACGGTTTGCAATTGGCAAAGCTGCATTTCTTAAATTTTCTTTTTTATAAATTAAACACATATTCTCTATTCTTAAAAGGAATATGAGGCTTATATTTTGGTTTATTTAAGCAATTGCCATGTCTGCTAATGTGTTTTAAGTTTTCACCAAAATCACTGTTTTTGCTCTGTGAAACTGAGGTTCCCTAATTAGTGGCTTTTGAACGTACTGCTTTCTCACGACCTAAGCAAAATGGGGTTGGAGCGGTGAGATGGCATATTGGGTGGCAGCCACCTAAGCAAAATCTCAGGCCACATGGGATGGTATTGGTCATGGCAGAGGGCCTTAACGGAGGAGGGGTATTTTTGTACCAGTTTTATAATGTCGGGAATAATGGTAGATCGATAATATAACGGAAGGCCTAAATGAACCTTTTCGTATAGTAAAGGAGTATTTTTTACCCTTTACCGTATTTTAAATATTCTTTTATCCATTTTGAATGCATCCACAGGTTTTTGAAAGCAAAAGCTGCTCAAGAGGGGGAAAAGGGAACACTACTTTGACTGTAGGAGGTAGTTTTCTTAGTTTTATCGCATTATTAAACTATAAATGATTTCCCTCGTGTAAACTCGATCGGTCGTTTTGAGTATTATAATCCGGTTTCCCCATTTACTGCTCAATTTATGCTTTACTCTTGTTATGTAACTTGCCGAGGGTATTTGGTTTGGGTCCGGTGAGGTTTTTGAATGATTTGGAACACCTAGTTCCAAGGTTTCGAAATTTAGTTGAAAAGGTTGACTAGATGTTGACGTATGTGTAGCGACCCGGAGAAATTTGCTAAGGAAATTAAGGTTTTGAGGTGTGGAGGTAGAACAATTAGTACAAAGGTTGTCGCGGCTCGTACTTTTTGGGTTGAAAATGTACCGGGAAGTAAAGAAAATTTTTCGGCGGAAAAACACATTTCTGCGGTCCATTATGTGACTGCATAATCACTCCGTGGGCCGTATAGTGGCCGCAGAAGTAAGGCAGAAGAGGGCCAGTTCGGTCGACTATGCGACAACATAACTATTCAGCGGTCACTATGCGACCGCAGAACATGTATGCGGACCGCATAATGACCACATACACAGACAAATATTTGTCAGTATTGGACACCGATTATGCGACCGATATGCGGTCTACATAACCATTATCCGGTCGCATATGCGACCGCATAACCTATTACGGAGCTTCATTTTTCTGGTTTTATAAACCCGACCCCATTCTTATAAAACACTATTGGGGGTCATTTTGAAGAGTTTCATCTGATATTTTAGAGAGAGGTGAGAGCATTTTAGAGAGAGAATGTGAAGACTTAGTCATGTATCAATCAATTCTTGTTCAAGGTTTGAAGATTTCACAAGGATCTTGCTAGGGCTTCAAAGAGGTAAGAATTTCTTTCCTCAATTCTTAAATTTCTGGTTTGGAGTAAAAATGGGTGATTAATAGTATGATTCTTGGGTGTAAGAGTATCATGTATACATACCAATAAGGTTGATGAAAGATTATTAAGTTCAAATAGGTAAGGATTGAGTTGAAAATGGTAGAAATCTTCATAGACTTTAATTGAAGATTTGAGGGTCGAGTTGATGTCGGATTTTGGTGAAATTTATATGGTTGGACTCGTGGTTGGATGAGCATTCATATTCTGTAACTTTGTCGGGTTCCGATACGTGAGCCCCACGGGAGATTTTTAAGTTAATTTTGGATTTTATTGGAAATTAATATTTTCTTATGGAATTAATTACAATAATTTGTATTGACTGAATCGAATTAATTGTGCCCAGATACGAGGTTTTCAGAGACCAATTCTCGTGAAAAAGGCATAGCGGAATAAAGAATTACACGGGTTGAGGTAACTAACCGTTTTAAATCCGGTCCTGAGGGTATAACCCCGGATTTTTGTATCATGTGATTACTTTAGAGGTGATGCACATTCTAGGTGACGGGCGTGTGGGCGTGCACCGAGGGGATCATGACTTGGTCCGTCTCGTGAGATTGTAAAGTTGAATAACTTGTTGTTAGCTATATGCTCTCTATGTGTTGTGAAAATGTGGTTGTAAGGCATGTTAGAAACAATGTTTAGGCTAGATGTTAGTACTATTGTGACCCATAGAGGTCGTGTACATTTTGAAATATCTGTTAATTTATTGTTTGGTACTCAGTCACAGTTTACTTGTTTATTTTATCTCAGTCTCTATTGTTCATTATTGATGCATCATATCATTATTGTTTGGGCTGATTTCATGATTATTGAGAGCCCGAGAGACTGGAGAGATTTATGACTGAGTGAGGCCGAGAGCCTGATTCTGAGATATTTATACAATAGCACGTGAGTTGGCCGTGCGGATCCAGATATTGGTACTATAACACGTGAGTTGTCTGTACAGCACGTGAGTTGGCCGTGCAGATCCAGATATTGATACTATGGCACGTGAGTTGTCCGTGCAACACGTGAGTTGGTCGTACAGTTTATAGCGCTTGGGCTGTAGGAGCCCCTCCGGAGTCTGTACAACCCCAGTGAGCGCGGGTACCCATTGAGAGTGAATGATGAGGGCTGGGAGCCCAGGGAGTGATGAGGGCTAGGAGTCCAGTGAGTGATTGTTGTCTTAAGAGGTTGTACTTGATTTTCATTTGTTGTTGTACTTAAATCTCTAAAAGATTTTTATATACGGATTACATGAACAAGAACTGTATAAAAATTGATTTGACATTAAACTGCCAGATTTGATAGCAGGTCTATTCTTTGCTGGAATTACTGAAAATGAACCATAACTGTGTAGCTCGTTACTATCTTTAGTTCCTTATTTATTATTGTTACTTGCTGAGTTGGTTGTACTCATACTACACCCTGCACTTCGTGTGCATATTCAGGTATTCTCGGATATAGAGGGGTGTTGATTCTTTCACACAGCTAATTTTTCGGAGATTCTAAGGTAGCTACCGTGTTTCGCAAACCTTGCCTCTCCTTCCATATATCCTTATTTACTGTATTTTGTCTTAGACTGTTACAGACCGTATTTTTCAGACTTGTATTCATAATTAGATGCTCATGTACTCAGTGACACCAGGTTTTGGGAGTGTTTGTATCGGAAATTGTGAGGCCTTTTATTAGACTCAAATTATTATGTTTTTCAAACTTAAAGGAAATTGGGGGTTATTGATGTTATTGGCTTGCCTAGTTTTGAGATAGGCGCCATCACGACAGGTCAGATTTTGGGTCGTGACAAGTTGGTATCAGAGCCTAGGTTACATAGGTCTCACGAGTTATGAGTAGGTTTAGTAGAGTCTTGCGGATCGGTATAGAGACGTTTGTACTTATCTTTGAGAGACTGCAGAACCCTTAGGCAAATTTCACTTTCTTGTATTTTGTCGTGCGAATTTGTTGATTCCAGAAACTAAATTTTTGTTATTCTATTCTCTCACATATGGTGAGAATACGCACTACCGGATCAGAAGGTCAGCCACCAACACCACCAGGTAGGGCCGCGAGAGGCCGGGGTTGTGGTAGAGGCCGAGGTAGAGGTCAAGGTCTAGCTCGTACCACAGTTCGACCCGCACATGTAGTACCACCAATTGCTCTAGGTCAGGAGCAGATTCCAGATATAGCTAAGCCGACAGGACCAACTCAGGCACCAGTTGTGCCCATTGAGATTCCAGGAGACTACGGCCCAGATATTGGCAGCTTGCACTGGTCTTGCTCAAGTGGTTTCGGCTCAGGCCGTACCTTCCACTTCTCAGGCCAGGGGAGGAACTCATACCCTTGTTTCCCGTACTCCAGACTAGGTAGTACAGGGACTTCAGATGCTGGGGGCGCTACCAGCCCATCTGGCTGTAGCTGCTCAGGCCACGGTAGTTCCTCTTATGGCAGATGATGAGCAAAGGAGACTTGAGAGATTCTGGAGACTAGTGGGGTCTCCTTCACTAATTTTTAGTTTTCTGGGGCTGCCTTTAGATGGTGGGAGGCTTATGAGAGGCGCATGCCAGTTGGTGCAGTACCACTTACATGGCAGGAATTCTCCATTCTCTTTTTGGAGAAGTTCGTGCCGCAGTCTCGCAAAGAGGAGCTGCACAGACAGTTTGAGCAGTTACGTCAGGATGGCATGTCTGTGATACAGTATGAGATGAGATTTTTTGAGTTGGCTCGTCACGCAGTTTGGTTGGTTCCCACTGACAGGGAGAGGATTAAGAGGTTCATTGATGGCCTCACATATCAGCTGCGGTTACTTATGACTAGGGAGAGGGTGTCTGGTGCTACTTTTGCTGAGGTAGTTGACATTGCTCGATAGATAGAGATGGTTCAGAGCCAGGAACATGGAGAGAGAGAGGCTAAGAAGCGTCGTGGTCCAGGTGATTACAGTGGTGTTCCTTCAGGGGGTCAGTTTTACCGCGGTATGGGTCGTTCTTACAAACACGCTCAGACGGGTCGTCCAGCTCATCGTGGTGCATCAGCTAGCCACAGTTCTTACAATGCACACTCAGGCCAGTCTTCATTCAATGCACTACCAGCGTAGAGTTCTCATCATGCCTCGTCCGCTCAGGCTTCTACAGGGAATTCCTCGGGATATCAGGAGCAGCAGTTCCGTCAGAGGAGGGGTTGTTTCGAGTGCGGGGAATTTGGTCATTTCAAGAGAGAGTGTCCTAGACTGTTGAGTGGGGCTCCCCAGCAGAGTCCTCGACTGATGGCACCAACACCAGCGGTTCCACCACTCGCCCAGCCAACTCGGGGTGGGGGTCAGGCAGCTAGGGGTCGCCCAAGAGGGGGAGGCCGATCAGGTGGCGGTCAGGCCCGATTCTATGCTTTTCCTGTTATGCTAGATGTTGTTGCTTCAGATGCAGTGATCACAGGTATTGTTTCAATGTTCCACAGGGTGGCTTCTATATTATTTGACCCCGGTTCAACTTATTCATATGTATCATCATATTTTGCTCATTATCTAGATATGCCCTGTGAGTCCTTAGTTTCACATGTTAGTGTATCTACACCGATGTGTGATATTATTATTGTGGACCGTGTGTATCGATCGTGTGTGGTAACTATTGGGGAACTGGATACTAGGTTTGATCTTTTATTACTCGGTATGGTTGATTTCGATGTAATCCTGGGTATGGATTGGTTGTCTCCATGTCATGCTATTCTGGACTGTCACGCAAAAACCGTGACATTGACGATACCGGGATTGCCGAAGATTGAATTGAGGGGTTCTCTAGATCTTGTTCCTAGCAGGGTAATTTCTTATTTGAAGGCCCAACGTATGGTTGGAAAGGGATGCTTGTAATATTTGTCCTTTGTGAGAGATGTTGATGCAAATTCTCCTATTATTGATTCAGTACCGGTCGTGCGAGACTTTCCGGATGTATTTTTCGCAAACCTGTCGGGTATGCCACCCGATAAGGATATTGATTTCTGTATTGACTTGGTGCAGGGCACTCAACCCATTTCTATTCCTCCGTATCGTGTGGCACCAGCTGAGTTAAAAGAATTGAAAGAGCAACTTCAGGAACTCCTTAAAAAGGGGTGCACCGGTTCAGTTTGTGAAGAAGAAAGATGGTACTATGCAGATGTGCATTGATTATAGGCAGCTGAACAAGGTTACAATCAAGAATAAATATCCCTTGCCGCGTATTGATGAATTATTTGACCAGCTTCAGAGAGCGAGGGTGTTCTCCAAAATTGATTTGAGATCGGGGTATCACCAGTTGAAAATTCGGGATTCGGATATTCTAAAGACGGCATTCAGAACTCGTTATGGCCACTATGAATATTTTGTAATGTCGTTTGGGCTAACAAATGCCCCGCCAGCATTCATGCACTTAATGAACAGTGTATTCCAATCATATCTTGACTCATTTGTCGTAGTATTTATTGTTGATATCCTGGTGTACTCACGTAGCTAGGAGGAGCATGTACGACACTTGAGTATTGTACTACAGAGGCTGCGAGAGGAGAAACTTTATGCCAAATTCTCTAAGTGTGAGTTTTGGCTTAGTTAGGTAGCATTCTTAGGACACATAGTGTCCAGTGAAGGGATTAGGGTGGATCCGAAGAAAATAGAGGCAGTTCAGAGTTGGCCCAGGCCATCTTCAGTTACTGAGATTCGGAGTTTTCTCGGCTTGGCTGGTTATTATCGTCGCTTCGTGGAGGGTTTCTCGTCTATTACATCGCCTATGACTAAATTGACCCAGAAAGATTCTCCGTTCAGGTGGTCGGATGAATGTGAAGAGAGCTTTCGGAAGCTCAAGATAGCTTTGACTATAGCTCCAGTATTGGTGTTGCCTACAAGTTCAGGGACTTATACTGTGTATTGTGACGCATCGCGTATTGGTCTCGGCAAAGTACTGATGCAAGACGGTAGGGTGATTGCCTATGCGTCCAGACAGTTAAAGGTACATGAGAAGAATTATCCAGTCCACGATCTTGAGTTAGAAGTTATTCTTCATGCCTTGAAAATTTGGCGGCATTACTTGTACGGTGTCCATTGTGAGGTTTATACCGATCACCGGAGTCTACAACATCTGTTTAAACAGAAGGATCTTAATTTGCGGTAGCGAAGGTGATTGGAGTTACTTAAGGATTATGATATCATCATTCTTTATCATCCCGAAAATGGCAATATGGTGGCTGATGCAGTCTATAACATCTGTTTAAACAGAAGGATCTTAATTTGCGGTAGCGAAGGTGGTTAGAGTTACTTAAGGATTATGATATCATCATTCTTTATCATCCCAAAAAGGATAATGTGGTGGCTGATGCCTTGAGTCGTAAGACGGAGAATTTGGGTAGCTTAGCATACTTACCGGTAACAGAGAGGCCTTTAGCCTAGGATGTTCAAGCCTTGGCCAACCAGTTTGTTAGATTGGATGTTTCCGAGCCGAATCGAGTTTTGGCTTGTGTGGTTTCTCGGTCTTCTTTATATGATCGCATCAGAGAGCGTCGGTATGATGATCCGCATCTACTTGTTCTTAAGGACACGGTTCAGCACGGTGATGCCAAGAAAGTCACTATTGGAGATGACGATATATTACGGATGCAGGGCAGGCTATGTGTGCCTAATATAGATGGTTTGCGCGAGCTGATTCTCCAAAGAAGCTCACGGTTCACGGTACTCTGTTCATCTAGGCGCCACAAAGATGTATCAGGATTTGAGGCAACACTATTAATGGAGGCGAATGAAGGAAGATATAGTTGGGTTTGTAGCTCGGTGTTTAAATTGTCAACAGGTAAAGTACGAGCATCAGAGACCTGGAGGATTACTTCAGAGACTTGAAATTTCGGAGTGGAAATGGGAGCGTATTACCATGACTTTGTAGTTGGGCTTCCACGGACATTGAGGAAGTTTGATGCGGTTTGGGTGATTGTAGATCGGTTGACCAAATCCGCGCATTTTATTCCAATTAGTACTAATTATCCTTCAGAGCAGTTGGCTGAGATTTATATCCGCGAGATTGTTCGCCTACACGGTGTGCTGGTATGCATCATTTCAGATCAAGGCACGCAGTTTACATCACAGCTTTGGAGAGCAGTGCAGCGAGAATTGGGCACACAAGTTCAGTTGAGTACAATATTTCACCCTCATACAGACGGGCAGTCCGAGCGCACTATTCAAATATTGGAGGATATGCTACGCGCTTGTGTCATTGATTTTGGAGGTTCTTGGGATAAATTTCTTCCACTTGCGGAGTTTGCTTACAATAACAACTACCAGTCGAGTATACAAATAGCTCCGTATGAGGCATTATATGGGAGACGGTGTCGATATCCAGTTGGTTAGTTTGAGTCGGGTGAGGCTAGGCTATTGGGTACTGATTTGGTTTAGGATGCTTTGGAGAAGGTTAAAGTGATTCAGGAGCGGCTTCACACGACGCAGCCTAGACAGAAGAGTTATGCCGACAGGAAGGTCCGTGATGTTGCTTACATGGTTGGGGAGAAGGTTCTGCTCAAAATTTCACCAATGAAGGGTGTGTTGAGGTTCGGGAAGAAGGGCAAGTTGAGCCCTCGGTATATTGGTCCTTGTGAGATACTTAAGAAAATTGGAGATGTGGCTTATGAACTTGCTTTGCCACCTAGTATATCAGGTGTTCATCCAGTGTTCCATGTATCCATGCTCGAAAGTATGTCGGGGATCTGTCTCATATTCTGGATTTCAGTACAGTGCAACTGGATGGTAATTTGACTTATGATATGGAGCCGGTAACTGTTTTAGACCGGCAGGTTCGAAAACATGAGGTCCAAGAATATAGCATCAGTGAATGTGCAGTGGAGAGGCCAGCCAGTCGGAGAAGCTACTTGAGAGATTGAGCAGGAGATGCAGAGTAAATACCCACACTTATTTAAGACTCCAGGTATTATTCTAAACTCGTTTGAGGACGAACGTTTGTTTAAGAGGGGGAGAATGTCACGACCCGACCGGTCATTTTAAGTATTATAACCCCGTTTCCCCATTTACTGCTCAATTTATGCTTCACTTTTATTATGTGACTTGTCATGGTATTTGATTTGGGTCCGATGAGGTTTTTGAATGATTTGGAACACCTAGTTCCAAGGTTTCGATATTTAGTTGAAAAGGTTGACCAGATGTTGACGTATGTATAGTGACCCGGAGAATTTTTGCTAAGGAAATTAAGGTTTTGTGGTGTCGAGGTAGATTAATTAGTACAAAGGTTGCCGCGACTCGGACTTTTTGGGTTGAATAATGCACTGAGAAGTAAAGGAAATTTTTCGGCGGAAAAACACGTTTTTTCGGTCCATTATGCGACTGCATAATCACTCTGCGGGCTGCATAATGGCCGCAAAAGTGAGGCAGAAGAGGGCCAGTTTGGATGAATCTGCGGTCGACTATGCGATCGCATAACTGTTCTGCAGTCACTATGCGACCGCAGAATAGGTATGCGGGCCGCATAGTGACCGCATACACAGACAAATGTTTGCCAGTATTGGACACCGATTATGAGACCGATATACGGTCCGCATAACCATATGCGACCGCAGAACCTGTTCCAGATCTTCATTTTTCTTATTTTCTAAACCCAACCCCATTCTTATAAAACACTATTGGGGGTCATTTTGAAGGGTTTCATCTTATATTTTAGAGAGAGGTGAGAACATTTTAGAGAGAGAAAGTGAAGACTTAGTCATTTATCCATCAATTATTGTTCAAGGTTTGAAGATTTCACAAGGATCTTGCTAGGGCTTCAAAGAGGTAAGAATTGCTTTTCTCAATTATTCAATTTCGGGTTTGGAGTAAAAATGGATGATTAATAGTATGATTCTTGGGTGTAAGAGTATTATGTATACATACCAATAAGGTTGTAGAAAGAATAATAAGTTCAAATGGGTAAGGATTGGGTTGAAAATGGTAGAAATCTTCATAGACTTCAATTGAAGATTTGAGGGTCGAGTTGGTGTCGGATTTTGGTAAAATTTGTATGGTTGGACTCGTGGTTTGATGAGCGTTCATATTCTGTAACTTTTGTCAGGTTTCGATACGTGAGCCCCACGGGCAATTTTTAAGTTAATTTCGGATTTTATTGGAAATTAATATTTTCATATGGAATTAATTACAATAATTTGTATTGACTGAATCGAATTAATTATGGCTAGATACGAGGCTTTCAGAGACCAATTCTCGTGGCAAGGGCATAGCGGAATAAAGAATTACACGGGTTGAGGTAAGTAACATTTTTAAATCTGGTCCTGAGGGTATGCAATGCCGGATTTTTGTATCATGTGATTACTTTGGAGGTGACGCAGATGCTAGGGGACAGACGTGTGGGCGTGCACCGAGGGGATCGTGACTTGGTCCGTCCCGTGAGACTGTAAAGTTGAATAACTTGTTGTTAGCTATATGCTCTCTATGTGTTGTGGAAATTTGGTTGTAAGGCATGTTAGAAACAATGTTTAGGCTATATGTTGGTACTACTGGGACCCACAGAGGTCGTGTACATGTTGAATTATCTGCTAATTTGTTGTTTGGTACTCAGTCACAGTTTACTTATTTATTTTATCTCAGTCTCTATTGTTCATTATTGATGCATCATATCATTGTTGTTTGGGCTGATTTCATGATTATGGAGAGCCCGAAAGACCGGAGAGATTTATGATTGAGTGAGGCCGAGGGCCTGATTGTGAGATATTGATACTATAGCACGTGAGTTGGGCGTGCGAATCCAGATATTGATACTATGGCACGTGAGTCGTTCGTGCAGCACGTGAGTTGGCCGTACAGATTATAGCGCTTGGGCTGTAGGAGCCCCTCCGGAGTCTTTACACCCCGAGTGAGCGCGGGTACCCATTGAGTGATGAGGGCTGAGAGCCCAGTGAATGATTGTTGTCCTGAGATGTTGTACTTGATTTTCATTTGTTGTTGCACTTAGTTATTATCTGTCATTGTTGTGAAATTTCTGAAAGATTTTTATATACGAATTACATGAACATGAACTATATAAAAATTGATTTGACATTAAATTGCCAGATTTGATAGCAAGTCTATTCTTTGCTGGAATTACTAAAAATGAACCATAACTGTGTAGCTCGTTACTATCTTCAGTTCCTTATTTATTATTGTTACTTGCTTAGTTGGTTGTACTCATACTATACCCTGCACTTCGTGTGCAGATCCAGGTATTCTCGGACATAGCAGGTGTTGATTCTTTCACACAACTGATTTTTCGGAGATTCAGAGGTAGTTGTCGTGTTTCGCAGACCTTGCCTCTCCTTTCCTATCTCCTTATTTACTGTATTTGGTCTCAGACTGTTACGGATCGTATTTTTCAGACTTGTATTCATAATTAGATGCTCATGTACTCAGTGACACCAGGTTTTGGAAGTGTTTGTATTGGAAATTGTGAGGCCTTTTATTAGACTCAAATTATTATGTTTTTCAAACTTAAAAGAAATTGGGGGTTATTAATGTTATCGGCTTGTCTAGTTTCGAGATAGGCGCCATCACGACAGGTCATATTTTGGGTCGTGACACCTTGCTCTGTGTCTCTATTGAGTATTGATCATCATATGCTCTAGAAAAAAAGCTAGAAAAAAACTACAATGTTAAAGTAATAATTATGAAGTGCTGGAAATTTTGGGTGTTTGCCCCGGTTATCAATAATTTCGGGAATGAATGTGGGTAGATTTGATTGATATTTAACTAGGAGAGTCTTAATTTGTGCAATACGATAATCTTGAGTTGTGGTTTTGTTGAAGCCCATAGGATCATCCTGCATTGTGACATCGACTTTTCTGGAGAACTCCGATTGAACTCAAGACGGGTTCCTTATCTTCACTGTTATACCAAAGCCTTTTTCTTTTAAGTGTTAATTAAGGTTATCTTTTTGTCCAAAAATAAAAGCAAGTGTAAAGAAATAAAATTTATAAAGTGAACAGGAAAAATAGTAATTTGAAAAAGGAATATTAACAATGTCAAAAGAACATTAGGATCTGTCATTTTTTAGTAAGTAACTGAATTTTCAACGCAATAATAAGCCATCAATTCTGTATGTAAAAGAGAACTATCTCTGTACCATATAGTCCACTTTTTCTGCACCTATTAGAATACCTATTGCAATGTGGTGTTCTATTTGTGCTATAAGAAATCTATTTGTGCTAAAAGAAATATATTCTTACATCTCAAACATGTTTTTTTTTAATCATAGAGTTTCTTTGCTGTGTGACTTAGTCCTCGTAATTTTTTTTGTTTTTCTAATGATGCTTGGTGATATATATAGGTGTGGATCAATATTTCTTGCTTCACATATTTGGCTTTCTTAATATAAGTAGGTGTTGATACTATTGCATCAGCATAGTGGGTTTATCATCAAAGCATCTACTAATAAAATACCTCAAACAATTTGTAGTAACTGAAAGGAAAATATATGACAGTAAATGTATGCGTAAACCGTAGGCGACATATTGTATAAAGAAAAACGGAACCTGAATAAAAGATAGCACTTTTAAAACGACGTTGAGCAGAATATTCTGCGAAATCTGTCTGAAAATTCTACTGCCTAACCATTCAGATCGGACGCATTCTTCCTCTGCACCCAAGGGTATGATTCATGGACTTCATTAGAGATAAACCTTCTTCTTCCCGAAATGGTTAGTCTAATTAAGCTGGAATGAAACATTATATTCAAAGACAATGACACACTTTCTAGAAAAATTATATTCCTTTATTCCAAACAATTCTAAGATGTTTGCTGGTGTACTTGTTTTCTGTTTTCACATTTCCATTCCTTTTTGTTTGATTTTTTAGCACAGTTCATAATATAAAAGGCGGTGGAGCTGCCAACTCCTTGAGTATATAGACTTGAAGACGGCTGGATAACGATTTACTCAATTAACTTCTTCTGTTCCGTCAATTGAAAAGGAAAGTTGTTGTGCTTGATTGTTTTGACATTGTTTTATTTTCAAGCAATTGCTCTTGAATGGATTGCACAAATCAATTTGCTATTATATGTAGTCTTTGATTTTTCTTTCTAGGGTCATTGTTATCAAAAGTGAAAAGCGCAAAAAAGCTCTAAGGTCCGTTGGGGTTTTAAACGCAAAGCGCAAATAAAGCGTGGGCTTTAATGAAAAAAGGTGCAACGGGAGAAAAAGTAAAAATATGCATTTAGTCCAAGATTAATCATTATAAGCATGAATAACAAATATATGAACAAAGAAATTGAAAAATATTTATGATAAAGTGAAATATCAATTGTTTAATGTTGCCTTTACAGAATTACACTCGTTGGCAAGGAAAAGTATGTGTTAGAGCTTTGATGCAACACTAAAGTGCCCACGAAGCGAGGCGAAGCGCTCAACGTGTTTTGAGCCTCGTTTCAAGGTTTAAGCGCGCCTTTGACAACACTGTCCAGGGGTGGCTCTTTCTTATAAGTAAAGAATCATGGGTTTATAAGTTTTCTTAAGTTCATTGTTACAACTACCAACATGTTGGTGATAGTAGTACTCTTTACTTTCTGCCATTGACCTTTTTTAAATTGGGGCTTCTGCTATTAAAAAATAGTATAAGTTATTTTACTACATTTTCGAGCAAACATAAGGCACCTTAAGATTTAACTTTTGCTTCACATGTAGTTCTTCTTTCAATAAGACATGGAGTAAACGTGGATGTTAATAATAAGGAAGAATGCAGAGATGCTTGAACAAGCTTCAGATGAGTCCAATATTCGTTGATGCTAATAAAACAATGCTTGAATGTATAATCACCTGGTGCCATTAGCGAATCAATATATTTGAGGCGAACTCTTTAAATGGTTGACGTGAGTAGTGCTAAGATTTGTGAAATTTTATGCTCCTATGCTTCTTTGGTTACCTGGTAAAAACATTGTATGTGAATCTATGTTTCAATTGTAAAAAAATATTTCTAATAGGTTGGTTAGTGTTATACTCACTTTGAGATGAATGCTATGGTTTCCCTTTATGGAGAAGAGTTAAGTAGCTCTTACTACCGAGTGTAGCTTAGAATTTGGATTGGAGAGTTAACTCAGCGATATTATCATCTCTCTTGTTTTAAGGAATCTTTTGATATCAGCAAAGATGATTTTTACTTCCTTTATAGGGCACATGTCAAAGCTCATTTTGTGAAGTGTTCTTCTGCCCCGGTCACCTGAGATAAAGTCAACTGTCTATAATTAATATTGCAGAAACAAAGTTTTAATTTTAGTAAGGTTTCAATTCTCCGTTATTTAAATTTTACCTATACTAAACAACACAAACAAACAATAATGCACACGCCCGTGCAAAGGGCAGAGCCTATCTAGAAAAGTACCTAAATAAAAAGTAGTGTCAACTTTAAGGGGTGCCTATTTATTCGACCTTTATTTATCTTATTTCTTGTATACATATATAATAAATAAAAGGAAGAATTATATGTCTTGTCACTTGGCCTAATAGCCCAACCGAAAATGATCCACGTTTCACGTCCTTATCTAATTTGACCAGGTTGTATATAATCTGAAAGAAAATTTCCAGCCTTTAGCCCACTAATAAAGACATACTTTTAGGGTTTCTTTGTTTTCTTTTTTCTTCATTCCCGGCACACTCTGTACTCTCCGCCCGCCTCTCTTTGCTTTCTCCTTTCTTTCTCTTCTCTCACTCACATAGATCTGAATATTTATAGATATCAAACTTGATTTAAAGCATTTTCTCTACTAAGTTGCTTAATCTTCCTAAATATTTATAGATCTCAAATATTTGAATCTCGATTGATGGGTGTCCAAATTTAAAATTGAAGTTTTGTTGCATCCATATTAAAAACTCCATTGAAGGAGCTTTGAAGCTCCTAGATTTGAAAATCTAACTCTAAAGTGATTGAGTTAAGTTAAAAATTATTGTAAAAGCTTGTAATAATATGAATCCTGAGTGCTGGGTTAATTGTGCTCGATTAACATTGGTTTTGGGAACCATACTAGTTGAAGAAGGAAGTTGAAGATGAAATTCAGTTTTGTATACACCGTTATACATCATTATACAATATTATATAACATTATACAGAATTATAATAAAGGTATAATGTTGTATAATATTGTATATTGAGGTGTGAAAATACTGTTATACAACATTGATCTTTCTTTTGAAATAAATTTCTCTTTCACTGTAGTAATTTTAGTTTTGTTGCATGTTTTTTATTTTTGATTTGCCGGAGTTCCCTTTTGCTTTTGTTTTGATTACTTTTTGTTTAGATTTTTCTTTTTGCTTTTACTTCGTATTCTCTATATCTTCTATTAACACTGGTTTTACTTTTCTACGCCAGCGAAATACTGGTATACATTATTCAACATTTCATATACATGTTTATACAAAGTTATACATCATTATACACGTACTATACATATCAGGTTAAAACTGAAAATAATTTTTTTGTATTTTTCTTACTTTTTTCGAACAATTAATGTATAAAGTTAATTTTTTCCTTAATTTCTCTGCTAAATCGTGAACTTTCAAAATTTTCTTTCCTTGTTGATTTTTCTGCCAAATCAGAAATTTTGGAGCAAATTCATCTATATATAACTTGGAGAATAAGAGAGTTTAGGTCTGTTTTTTATATTTTTATAGCTGGAATAGGAATGTATAAACTTGGGTAAGAAAAAGAATGAAAAAACATGAAAAATTTGCATTAGACTAAAAAAGGGCATGAAGATTGTTTTCGGATCTGAACCAACTAATATTTGGCTTCATATTGGTAAACTTAAATTTGGATTATCCGGTGCAAGGTTAACCCGTGGAGTGTATTATTATATAATTTTCCCTGTATAAAATGTCTAACGAAGCTTGTAGGTAGAGTACCATTGGGCCTCAATAGATTCGCCTATGCTTTTGGTCGTTCTTTCTAGGGTTTACTCCCATGTCTCAATAATTTACTACGTAACATTCTTTTTTTTTTTTTTCAAATTTGTTTAAAAATGAAATGCACTTTTATCCACTTCATTAAACCGTTATAAGATATTCCAGGAAAGTAGTTAAGCAAATGATATGACACCACCGTAAACTCCATAGAAACGGACAAGAACTACACCTAACAAATAGCTCAAGTACAAATGTTAAAAACGCCAAACCTAAGATTCCAAAGCTTTGTATATCACGACAAAGCAAGGAAGAATTGCCCTTGGATTAAACACATATAACTCCTCGAGATTCGAGTAAACATCTGAATACCCAACTACAGAATCGTATAAATTTGCAGCAGCCGACAACCCAGAACCACCACTCTCCTCCGTCGCCGCCGTATCCTCCGCCACGCGCTTCACTCTCCCAGCTATCACCCGACACACCAACATCGCCCTACGTCCATCGGCGCCGCTACCGAGGCAGTCATGGGCCCTACCACTACTGGCCGTTGTGCGGACCCCACAAACCTTATTATTATTTCCTTGGAATCCATGGCGGATGACCGTACAAACTCCGCAGCCAGGTGTACATACCGAGCTGCACAAGTTAGATGTACCCTTGGCGCCGAGTGAGCACGTGAGGGTTGTGCAGTAGAACCTTAAGAGTTCGTTTCCGTCGGCGGCGCAACGGGGGTTTTTCTTGCCGTTAACGGTGGCGCGTAGCTTCACGGCGTCCCTATAATCTTCGAATTTGTGGATGATGCGTTTAGTGTTGTGGACTTTGAGTATACGTTCGATCTTGCATATTGGGTTATCCTTTTTGAGCCAGCTTGATTTGAAGATTATTTCCACTATGTTCCTGCTTGAATCTTCAGGACTCAACTCTGATACTGAAAATGTAATACTAAACTATTTTAAAATCTCGATTAAGTAGAATTAGAAGCATGCTAAATCATGATCACTTGTTGAAGATGAGAACAATTACAGAATTTCGTTTGAAAAGAAAAAGATAATGGGATTTCAGTTCCAGTTGCTAAGCTACCAAATTTCAATGATTACCACGCATTTCCAAAGTAATCAAGCATTCATGTTTAATTATGATATTAGGTAAGAATTAATAAACTTAATTGATATTAAGGCTTAGTTGTTGTTCTTATACGTAAGTTAGATATGCTTTTACAGCAATTTTAATTTGGTCCGGTTAAAGACTTGTACATCGATGTAGAAATAAGTTTAAAATAAAGAGAACCTCTAATTTTTTAGAACACATGATTTTCGGTAAAAAGTAATTTACCAGTTAATATTAAAATAAATAGATACTAATAAAGTGGACATATAGATGACTCATCCTGCATAAAGTGGACATATGATTTACCGTAAATTTTTTTTTTTTTTTTAAAATTAGTGTTTGGCCATAAAAATTTTAAATTTCGCTTGAACTTGAATTTCGAAAAATTTCGAAAATTTAAAAACCTCCAAAAAGATGTTTTTCAAAGTTTTCACTTCAAATCACTCACAAAAATTCAAAAACAGCTCCAAATTGTATTCATGTTCAAACACAACAATAATTTTTAAATACTACTTTTTCACTTGAATTTTTTTTACTTTTTTCCGGAATTTTACAATTCTTATGTCTAAATGCCCAAAGACTGTTTCTGATAGATATTCGGCAAAAAAAAAGAGAAGGAAATAACAGAAAAGAAAATAATCAAAAAGGAAAGGAAAAAAAGAGTCATTATTGTGTGGAGTTGGCTACCAAATGCTGATAATAACAAGATAAGTATCCCAGTTTCAAAAGAATCAATCCTTGTCGTGTGCATTATAATTTGGCTAAAAGCCTTAAACTAAGGAGAACTATTTGCAAAATAATATAAACATAATAGTAGGAGTAACTTCGGGTTTCCAGTTGTCGGTTGGGCAGACTATAATAGAGATGCTGACTGATTAAATATTTCTTAATCTACCATATACTTTATAGTTCTTTTCGATTTTATTAAGAGGTAGCTGTAAAATTGTACTGAATGGTCCTTGAAAATCGAAGTGGAAATAGACGTAAAGTACAGTACTGTACCTACAAAAGATAGGGAAATATTTATAATTGTATTATCACATACCGTGAGGTTCGAGAGTCTATGCACGATGTGCCAAATCCAAAGGCTAAAATGTATCACAATGCCGTTTTGCCTCCCCTACGCACTATAACCAAAGATTTTTGTCTCTTTCTCTCTCAAAATTGTTGAGGAAGTCAGGAGGGGAAAAAAGATTGAATATAAATCTAGACATAGAAGGAAAAGAAAGTGAACCAAAAATAATGCCCCAAGAAAAGTTGGCCATGTATAAAACAAGTTGACCAGTGCTATATAATATTTTATCTATTATTGTACAAAATATCTCGCATTTATATTAGTAGGGTCCGAGGAAAGGGTTGCACCTAAAAGTTACGAAGATAATCAGTATTATAATGCAAGTATTAATAGTTGATTCCACGACTCAAACTCGTGACCTATAAATCACGTAGAGACAACTTTACGGTCGAGAAAAAATGAACATACAAGGGAAGGAAGGGATAAAAACTAAAACAGAAATGGATCTGAATTTTGGGATTTCCACAGCGCGATAATTATTTTGAGTAGTAACTGAGAAGAAAAAAAAACTTAAAAGGAAAAAAGAAAGGATGAATTACCAGCATGCCTAACTGCTTGATGATGTTCCAAGCTCTCAATTTTTGGAAAAATTTCTCCACATTCAGGACAGGCACATATAGTTGACCTCGGGAGAGGGTGCCTATACAATGTTCGATTTTAATTTACTAATCAGTACTTGGTTAAAACAGGTACAGTATTCATATACTCCTGTCACAAAATAAATGTTACCTTTTTCCTTTTCGTGAGTCAATTTGACAAATTAAAATAAAAATATTAAAAGATTATACAAAAAGTAGTGTATATAGTGAGTACCTGCTGGGATCAACTATCATGTGACACTCATAACATCGAGAGAGTTTCCTGAATTGCATGCCTTTGGAAGAAGTAGAGCTACCAAAAGATCTCGAGGATGTTGACCCATGAGAAGTTTTCTTGCTAAGGAGCCGAGTTTCTTGGCCTAAACTACTGCTGCTTTGATCTTCTAAAGAATTATTATTATCATCAACTCTGTGAACCACTCTTGTGTTGTTTCCATGATGTAGTACAACATCCTTAAAGCTACATATAGAACTACAAGAACCCAACTTTGAATAATAAGCATTCTTAGATGGGTCATCAACTGTTGAGTTTTCGATCTGCTTACAACTCAATAAGTTCTTGAATTGATCCCATGAAGATGGTTGCTTCTGTTTTTGTTGCTTTTTTCTCCGTTTGGATGGTTGTTTTTGGGTTTCTGATGCTTCTGGTAAGAAAGTGAAGAGTGCCATTAAAAGTAAAAGAGGTAGAGAGAGAGAGAGAGGCCTTTGAATTACTTTGAGATTTGAGAAGGCATTGTTTGATTGTTTCTTTCTTTATTAATGGAGAGGGATCCAAGATGGGTAAATAAGGAGGCCGTTGGGGTTCTTTACACTTTTATTTCTCTACTTTATATAAATATTCCATTTGCATCTTAGCATAATAATGATGCATTTGTGTTTTTGTCCCTTGTAGTCCTTGATTAATGGAGTATAGAATTAATCAAGTTTAGTACTTTGCCTTTAAATCTCAACTTTCCATTTGATTTTGTCTTTTAAGTATTAGACCAACTCAAGTGATAGATCGATAGCAAAGACTACACTATATATGAAATCATCATTAGAAGTAAATTATATTTCACTTCTCGAAATTCATTCCAAGTAACCTTTGACTAATATCCTGAAACATATTCACCATCTTAATACGAGGAGAATACATTGGTGACTCATAGTATTTTGCGAGTTATATATCTAAATTTTAATTAATTTATTTATTTATAAGAGGAAAAATTCGCAGTAGCTATAACCTCTGTCACAATCTCTGACTTTCGGGTGAGTATTCTGTAAAGAATACTTTGTGCGCACCGGGTAAAGAAGAAAAATGACTATTGATTTAGCTTTGACAGTTAGTACTCTCAACATATAAGCAAAATTGTCAAACAAATTGTTTTGGTTAAAGGAGATATTTTATTGATAATACTAAACCATTACAAAGGCTCTAGCTTGAGCTGACATTACAGATGTCGGTGGACTCACCATTACTGATAGCTGATTACGCACGGCTTGTTTGGGACCTTCTTTGGCCAAAAGGTGAGCTATTGTGTTCGCTTGACGAAAGCTATGCCGGACCAGTAGATTCCCCAACCTCTTCAATAGGCACCTGCAAGAATTAATTAAAGATTGATAAATTGGATGATGTTGTTCTAACAATTGTATAACCTCGGTGGAATCTGTTTCAACTTCAAGGGGCCAGTGATGGAGTTCTGCTGCCAGTTGTAGCCCTTGTTGCAATGCTATCAACTCCATGTGTATGTGATTTAAAGCATATGTGTTTTTCCAATAGCCTACTACTACCCAGTCCCCATTTGAATTTCTAATCACACCCCCAATTCCACCACTATTGTTATTAAGTATATATGAATGCACCATCCGTGTTGAGTTTGTAATGACCAACAACAGGTCGCATCCATTTAACTTGGATGGTTTTTCGTTCCATGGATTTTTTTGTTGGCGTTGTAGTAAATTTAAATTCTAAAGCCCTCATAATAAGAATGTTAGTGGGAAAGGTTTTGCATGTATTTTTAAAGGAGTTGTGGTTGTGATTTAACCATAGATGCCATAGTGCAAAGGGAAGGAACTCGAGCCAACGCAGGTGCTCATTTTGTAGGGGGGCGGCATTCATATCTTTTAGTAATTAGAGTGTAACGACCCGACCGGCCGTTTTGAGAATTAGCGTCCCGTTCGGCGACTTAAGGTCTCGAGCAACATCGTATTAAGTATTATGACTAGTGTGTGTGGTCGAGTTCGGATTTCGGATGATTCGGGATCAATTTGGAAGAAGGATTCTTGTTTTAAAAGCTTAAACGATAAGAGTTGACCGGAGTTTGACTTTAGTGTAGACGACTCCGAAATGGCATTTTGACGATTCCAATAGCTTTGTATAGTGATTTTGGACTTAGGTGTGCGTCCAGATTTGGATTTGGAGGGCCATAGGATAATTTCAAGCATTTTGGCGAAAATTGAAAAGTTAAAGTTTTGGAAGATTAAGAGTTTTGACTGGAAGTTGACTTTGTTGATATGGGGATCGGATTGCGTTTCCGAGAGATATATTAGCTATGTTATATCATTTGATACTTGCATGCAAAATTTGACGCCATTCCGAATTGATTTGATATGTTTCGGCGCGAGTTGTAGAAGTTGAAAGTTCATTAAGTTCGATTTGAGGTGCGATTCATAGTTTTTATGTTGTTTGATGTGATTTGAGGACTCGAGCATGTCCGCGTTATATTTTGGGACTTATTGGTATGTTCGGACGGGGTCCCGAGGGGCTCAGGTGAGTTTCAGATAGGTTTGGGTTGTGTTGCGCTCGTTTTTTATGTTTCGACGTCGTTTCTTCAATCATAAATAGTCCAACATTAAGCAAATGACCTCGAATTTCTATTTTAATTGAAGCATTATATCCGTATCATAATTACGGAACAATAGCAAAAAGAATCGTCGAATTTGAACATCGTATGAGGGAGTTATGCTCATTTTAGTGTCGCAGAAGAGAGCTGATGCTTCGCAGATGCCAAGTAGGGTCCGCATCTGCGACCTCACAGGTGCGAAAACTGGTCTGCAAATGCGGAAAATACAGCTGGTAGACTGCAGGTGCGGAGTTTTGGGCGCGAAAGCGAAATTGCTTGTGTATTAAAAAAATCAAACTGCGTTTATTTAGTATTTTGAACATATCTTGAGTTACAGAGCTCCGATTGAGGTAATTTTTGCGGCATTCTTTGTTACAACCCAAATTCGCGTACCTTAGATCACGCCGTAAGTTAGTCGACGTAAATCCAAGAAGAGATTATCTTTGAGATGATAAAAAGTTAATCCTATTGGTCTTAAACGATACAAGGGTGTATAAGATAGTTAACAAGTATTAGAAGTTAAACGAATCAAGGATGTTGTAACCCGTATTTTCGGGTAACACTAGAGGTGATTAATTATCCCAAGAGGTCATGTTTTAATGTATTTGAATCATATAATATCCGTATCATAAGTCTTGAAGTCAAGCGAGTTATGAAACAAAGTCGATAAAAGTTGTCGCAACTTACGTTTATAATTTTACTTAAACTTTAGGTCAAATATTACTACATTTTTCTCCCAATATACTTAGAATTATGGGGTGATCTACCTATCAAATTAAAGATCTATGAGTCTAGTTTCCAACGCATTAAACCGTTCATCGATACGATCTCGGAATAGAGAGATATTCGCGTTTTCGTGAGAGTGCGCCAAGCAGCTCTCTATGGGGCCCACAAAGGCGGTTTAAGACATATGGACAGATATAAGATACCTCAACCCTATTTTAAGTCATTATTTTTCAGTATATTCAGACCTTATAACCCTAAAAACAGTCTCTCAAGGTTCTCTCATGATCCAAGACCCAAACAAAGGGTAAACAACACAAATCAAATGTCGGGAATCCCATGGCGCTAGTAAGTTTCTTGTTCTTCTTGTTGTTGCTGATTTTTGTGTTGTTCCAGCTCGTGTGGGAGATTTTTTTAAGTGTTTTATGTTCTGTAAATACACCTTCAAGTTTTTAATATCAACCCTAGGTGATTTCAAGTCTTCTAAAGTAATTCTAGTGCCGAAAAACCCGAATTAATTGCTAGTTTCGCTTCCTTGTTCTTGTGGCAGAATTGAAGGGATATTTCGTGGAAAATTAAGGTCAAATTGGAGTTGTTATTTCTGTTTAAAGGTAAGGAACCTCTTACTCTATATATATATATTTGAGATTATCCAAGTTGCGGCTAAGTCGTTGAAGCTAGAACTTGTGAAATATATATCGAAAGGCTTGGTAGTAATGTTATTGGTTGGTGAACTGTTTTGGGAGGCTCAATATGATTATTAATGATGTTGTTTGGGCTGTTTGGTGATTGTATTGACTTGTGTGAAGTCATATAAATAGGGGAGGTGCTGTCCATTTCATCGTAAAATAGGTTGCGGTCGATACATAATAGTTACGACGCTTAAACGATAATGATAGTGTCATTTCTCTTATTGTAGACTAAGGAGTCGTGACATTTGCATAGCTTGAGGTTGGGCAGTATATACAAGGTATGTGAGGCTATCCCTTCATTCTTTTACACGACTCCAATTGTATATAATGTAATGAACGAGCTCCCAAAGATACTCTACTCTTAGAAGCTAGCAGTACTTACATTGCTGCCCTTCTTATGAAACGATTGATATTGATGTTACTTCTCTTATTCTTATATTATCAATGTTGTTTGTAGTTCCTGATTCTTATAAGATTCTTGATGAAGATTTAATCCTAATAACGTGTACGAAGGATACCGACCTTACGTCACTCCGAAAGGTTCAAAATGTGATTCCAATAAGTCCAGCATGCATCATATATATGTATCTATTTTACTCTACCGAGCCGCGCTATAGTTGGCCGGGTACGGCACCTATTGTGCAACCACTGATCAGTTGGGTTTTACCGAGCTCCATGTGGCCGGGTATGATTCTACCGAGCCCTATGATGGCCGGGTATGTTTTACCGAGCCTATTACGGCCGGGTACGATATGATGATGGTGATGCCCACAAAGGCGTATATTTTAAAAGTTTATGTATATATATGTATGTATCATGTGTTTCATGGCAGTAGCCCTCAGAGGTACCCAGATGTCACAGGTTGCATATTCCCTATCCCTGTTTACATTACTGTTCTTACTTATGCTTTCCTACCTTACATACTCAGTACTTTATTCGTACTGACGTCCCTTTTATTTGTGGACGCTGCATGTCGTGCTGCAGGTCCTGATAGACGGGTAGACGCAGCTCCCCTACCACAGTAGGCTGTCCAGTTCAGCGGTTATTGGCGAGATCCCTTCTCCGGACTTGCCGTGGTCTTGGTATGCATTTTTGTTATAGACATTATGGGTATGTCAGGGCCCTGTTCCGGCAATGTTGTAGAACTTATGTTCCTTTAGAGGCTCATACGGACAGGCTGAACCTACCATTCAGACGCTTGAAGATATGCTACGAGCATATGTTCTAGATTTCAAGGGGAATTGGGATGACCATCTGGCACTTATAGAATTCGCCTACAATAATAGCTACCATTCCAGTATTAAAATGGCCCCGTATGAGGCACTGTATGTGAGGAGATGTAGATCACCAGTTGGATGGTTCGAAGTCGGTGAGACAGAATTATATGGGCAAGATTTGATTCACCAAGCCATTGAGAAGGTGAAAGTGATACAAGAGCGACTGAGGACGACACAAAGCAGGCAAAAGTCTTATTCCGATGTCCGACGTCGTGATCTGGAATTTGAGGTTGGTGATTGGGTTTTCCTGAAGATCTCGCCTATGAAGGGTGTTATGCGTTTTGGGAAGAAGGGTAAGTTGAGTCCGCGGTATATTGGGCCGTACAAAATTCTTTGACGAATTGGACAGGTTGCTTATGAGTTAGAATTGCCATGCGAATTGGAATTTGTACACCCGGTATTCCATGTATCTATGTTGAGGAAATATATTGGAGACCCTTCTCGGGTCGTCCCTATCAAAGATGTACAAGTTACAGAAGATCTATCATATGATGAAGTGCCAGTGGCTATATTAGATCGACAAGTCCGCAAGCTGAGAATAAAGGATGTAGCTTCCGTCAAAGTATTATGGAGGAATAAGAATATAGAAGAAATGACATGGGAAGCAGAAGAGGAGATGAAGTCTAAATACCCTTAACTATTCCAAAGTGAAGATAACGAGGATGCCGGGGGAAAGAAGGACGCATTATAAGGTGGAACGGCTCTATGAGGTAAGCAATAGCTTGTGAATACTTTTTTTTTAATACAAAATGGTGATATACAGATAATGTACATATCCATAATACTTTGTATAGTCTTGTAAGGACATAGGTTGGGTTTAACTGCTTGCAAGTTTGGCTAGTGTCCATTTTATAGGGGAAGCTCAGCCGAAAATTTCCGTCGCAATCCACGATGAGTTAGACACCCCATAAACCCTTATATTCGAGGACGAATGTTCCTAAGGGGGAGAGGGTGTTACAACCCAAATTCGTGTACCTTAGATCATACCGTAAGTTAGTCGACGTAAATCCAAGAAGAGATTATCTTTGAGATGATAAGAAGTTAATCCTATTGGTCGTAAACGATACAAGGGTGTATAAGAGTAGTTAACAAGTATTAGAAGTTAAACGAATCAAGGATGTTGTAACCCGTATTTTCGGGTAATACTAGAGGTGATTAATTGTCCCAAGAGGTCATGTTTTAATGTATTTGAATCATATAATATCCGTATCATAAGTCTTGAAGTCAAGCGAGTTATGAAACAAAGTCGATAAAAGTTGTCGCAACTTACGTTTATAATTTTACTTAAATTTTAGGTCAAATGTTACTACATTTTTCTCCCAATATACTTGGAATTATGGGGTGATATACCTATAAAATTGAAGATCTATGAGTCTAGTTTCCAACGCATTAAACCGTTTGTCGATACGATCTCGGAATAAAGAGATATTTGTATTTTCGTGAAAGTGCGCCAAGCAGCTCTCTATGGGGCCCACAAAGGCGATTTAAGACATATGGACATATATAAGATACCTCAACCCCGTTTTAAGTCATTATTTTTCAGTATATTCAAACCTTATAATCCTAAAAATAGTCTCTCAAGGTTCTCTCATGATCCAAGACCCAAACAAAGGGCAAACAACACAAATCAAATGTCGGGAATCCCGTAGCGCTAGTAAGTTTCTTGTTCTTCTTTTTGTTGCTGATTTTTGTGTTGTTCCAGCTCGTGTGGGAGGTTATTTTAAGTGTTTTATGTTCTGTAAATACACCTTCAAGTTTTTAATATCAACCCTAGGTGATTTCAAGTCTTCTAAAGTAATTCTAGTGCCGAAAAACCCCGAATTAATTGCTAGTTTCGCTTCCTTGTTCTTGTGGCAGAATTGAAGGGATATTTCGTGGAAAATTAAGGTCAAATTGGAGTTGTTATTTCTGTTTAAAGGTAAGGAACCTCTTACTCTATATATATATATTTGATTTAAGATTATCCAAGTTGCGGCTAAGTCGTTGAAGCTAGAACTTGTGAAATATATATCGAAAGGCTTGGTAGTAATGTTGTTGGTTGGTGAACTGTTTTGGGAGGCTCAATATGATTATTAATAATGTTGTTTGGGCTGTTTGGTGATTGTATTGACTTGTGTGAAGTCATATAAATAGGGGAGGTACTGTCCGTTTTATCGTAAAATAGGTTGCGGTCGATACATAATAGTTACGACGCTTAAACGATAATGATAGTGTCATTTCTCTTATTGTAGACTAAGGAGTCATGACATTTGCATAGCTTGAGGTTGGGCAGTATATACAAGGTATATGAGGCTATCCCCTTCATTCTTTTGCACGACTCCAATTGTACATAATGTAATGAACGAGCTCCCAAAGATACTCTACTCTTAGAAGCTAGCAGTACTTACATTGCCGCCCTTCTTATGAAACGATTGATATTGATGTTACTTCTCTTATTCTTATATTAGCAATGTTGTTTGTAGTTCCTGATTCTTATAAGATTCTTGATGAAGATTTAATCCTAATAACGTGTACGAAGGATACCGACCTTACGTCACTCCGAAAGATTCAAAATGTGATTCCAATGAGTCCAGCATGCATCATATATATGTATCTATTTTACTCTACCGAGCCGCGCTATAGTTGGCCGGGTACGGCACCTATTGTGCAACCACTGATCGGTTGGGTTTTACCGAGCTCCACGTGGCCGGGTTTGATTCTACCGAGCCCTATGATGGCCGGGTACGTTTTACCGAGCCTATTACGGCCGGATACGATATGATGATGGTGATGCCCACAAAGGCGTATGTTTTAAAAGTTTATGTATATATATGTATGTATCATGTGTTTCATGGCAGTAGCCCTCAGAGGTACCCAAATGTCACAGGTTGTATATTCCCTATCCCTGTTTACATTACTGTTCTTACTTATGCTTTCCTGCCTTACATACTCAGTACTTTATTCGTACTGACGTCCCTTTTATTTGTGGATGCTGCAGGTCCTGATAGACGGGTAGACGCAGCTCCCCCACCACAGTAGGCTGTCCAGTTCAGCGGTTATTGGCGAGATCCCTTCTCCGGACTTGCCGTGGTCTTGGTATGCATTTTTGTTATAGACATTATGGGTATGTCGAGGCCCTGTTCCGGCAATGTTGTAGAACTTATGTTCCTTTAGAGGCTCATAGACAGGTGTCGACTCATGGTAGCTCGTACCTTATATATAGTTTCTTGACAGTCTTGTCGTCCCATGTTATGTATGTTCATGACATTATCTTTCATTGTTGGATGTTCATAATCCATGTCTACCATTTATATTGATCTTGTCGGCCCTTAAAGATAATAAGGAAGGTTAGATAAAATGTACGTTGGTGCTCGATAAGTATGGCCCGGGTGCTAGTCATGACCCTTCAGTTGGGTCGTGACATTCTTCTTATCTTTTCACGGGGGCCAGTATCTAACTATACGTTTTGTATTTTAATATGAATACATAATTTTGAATTAATCCATGTTTTGAATGGAAAATTGTGATTTTTATCAAAACTAAAAAGAATAATTGAGGTTTGAACATCTATTCAGAGTCGGAATTGGAGGAAATTAGTATGGTTGGACTCGTAATTGAATGGGTGTTCGAATTTTATAAATTTTATCGGGTTCCGAGGTGCGGACCCGGGATTGACTTTTGGGTTGACTTTTTAGTTTTTGTTAAAGATTGAAGCTTTATTATCCGAAATCGTTTCCTATGAGTTTTATTTATGATTTGAAGTTATTTTGGGTAGATTTGAGCAGTCCGGAGGTTGTTTCACTAGAGAAGGTCATTTTAGAGTAACGGTCTAGCTTCTTTGAGGTAAGTATCTTGCCTAACCTTGTGTGGGAAAACTACCCCTTAGGAAGAAGGATTCTTGTTTTAAAAACTTAAACGGTAAGAGTTGACCGGAGTTTAACTTTTGTGTAGACGACTCCAAAATGACGTTTTAATGATTCCAATAGTTTTGTATGGTGATTTTGGACTTAGGTGTACGTCCGGATTTGGATTTGGAGGGCAGTAGGATAATTTGAAGTATTTTGGCGAAAATTAGAAAGTTGAAGTTTTAGAAGTTTAAGAGATTTGATCGGGAGTTGACTTTGTTGATATGGGGCTCGGATTGAGATTTCGAGAGTTATATTAGCTCCGTTATATTATTTGAAACTTGCATGAAAAATCTGACGTCATTCCGGGTTGATTTGATATGTTTCGGGGCGTAGAAGTTGAAAGTTCATTAAGTTCAATTTGAGATGCGATTCATAGTTTTGATATTGTTTGATGTAATTTGAGTCTCGAGCAGGTCCGCATTATATTTTGGGACTTATTGGTATGTTCAGACTGGGTCCCAAGGGGCTCGAGTGAGTTTCAGATAGATTTGGATTGTGTTGCGCTCGTTTTTATGTTTCGACATCGTTTCTTCAAGCATAAATAGTACCACATTAGGCAAATGACCTCCAATTTATATTTTGATTGAAGCATTAGATCTGTATCGTAATTACGGAGCCATAGCAAAATGAATCGTCGAATTTGGATATCGTATGAGGGAGTTATGCTCATTTTAGTATCGGAGAAGAGAGCTGGTGCTGGTGCTTCGCAGATGCGAAGTAGGGTCCGCATCTGTGACCTTACAGGTGCGAAAACTGGTATGCAAATGCGGAAAATACAGCTGGTAGACCGCAGGTGCGGAGTTTTGGGCGCGGAAGCGAAATTCCATGTGTATTAAAAAAAATCAGACTGCGTTTATTTAGTATTTTGAGCATATCTTGAGTTATAGAGCTCCGATTGAGGTGATTTTTGCGACGTTCTTCTCGTCTTTTCATGGGGGTCAGTATCTAACTATAAGTTTTATATTTTAATATTATTACAGAATTTTTAATTAATCAATGTTTTGATTGGAGAATTGTGATTTTTATCAAAACTTTTCTAAAGAGAATAATTGGGGTTTGAACATCGATTCAGTGTCGGAATTAGAGAAAATTATTATGGTTGGACTCGTAATTGAATGGGTGTTCAGATTTTGTAAATTTTGTTGGGTTCCGAGATGCGGGCCCGGGATTGACTTTTGGGTTGGCCTTTTAGTTTTTGTTAAAGATTGAAGCTTTATTATCCGAAATCATTTCCTATGAGTTTTATTTATGATTTGAAGTTATATTGGCTTGATTTAAGCCGCCTGGAAGTTGTTTCACTTGAGAAGGTAATTTTAGAGTAACGATCTAGCTTCTTTGAGGTAAGTATCTTACCTAACCTTATGGGGGGAGGGGGAGGGCGGGGGAACTACCCCTTAGGAAGAAGGATTCTTATTTTAAAAACTTAAACGGTAAGAGTTGACTGGAGTTTAACTTTTGTGTAAACGACTCCAAAATGACGTTTTGATGATTCCAATAGCTTTGTATGGTGATTTTGGACTTAGGCGTGCGTCCGGATTTTGATATGGAGGGCAGTAGGATAATTTGAAGTATTTTGGCAAATATTTGAAAGTTGAAGTTTTAGAAGTTTAAGAGGTTTGACCGGGAGTTGCCTTTATTGATATGGGGCTCGGATTGCGATTCGGAGAGTTATATTAGCTTCGTTATGTTATTTGACACTTGCATAAAAAATTTGACGTCATTCCAGGTTGATTTGATATGTTTTGGGGCGTAGAAGTTGAAAGTTCATAAGTTCATTAAGTTCAATTTGATATGCGATTCGTAGTTTTGATATTGTTTGATGTAATTTGAGTCTCGAGCAGGTCCGCGTTATATTTTGGGACTTATTGGTATGTTTGGACGGGGTCCCGAGGGGCTCGAGTGAGTTTCGGATAGGTTTGTGTTGTGTTGCGCTCGTTGTTTTATGTTTCGACGTCGTTTCTTCAAGCATAAATGGTACCACAATAGGCAAATGACCTACAATTTCTATTTTGATTGAAGCATTAGATCCGTATCGTAATCACGGAACCATAACAAAACAAATCATCGAATTTGGACATCGTATGAGGGAGTTATGCTCATTTTAGTATCAGAGAAGAGAGCTGGTGCTGGTGCTTCGCAGGGTCCGCATCTGCGACCTCACAGGTGCGAAAACTGGTCCACAAATGCGGAAAATACAGCTGGTAGATCGCAGGTGCGGAGTTTTGGGCGCGGAAGCGAAATTCCCTGTGTATTAAAAAAATCAGACTGTGTTTATATAGTATTTTGAACATATCTTGAGTTATAGAGCTCCGATTGAGGTGATATTTGCGGCGTTCTTCTCATCTTTTCACGGGGGTTAGTATCTAACTATAAGTTTTGTATTTTAATATCATTACATAATTTTGAATTAATCCATATTTTGATTAGAGAATTGTGATTTTTATCAAAACGTTTCTAAAGAGAATAATTGGGGTTTGAACATCGAATCATAGTCGGAATTGGAGGAAATTAGTATGGTTGGACTCGTAATTGAATGGGTGTTCGGATTTTGTAAATTTTGTCGAGTTCCAAGGTGCGGGCCAGGATTGACTTTTGGGTTTACTTTTTAGTTTTTGTTAAAGATTGAAGCTTTATTATCCGAAATCATTTCCTATGAGTTTTATTTATGATTTGAAGTTATATTGGCTAGATTTGAGACGCCCGAATGTTGTTTCACTCGAGAAGGTCATTTTAGAGTAACGGTCTAGCTTATTTGAGGTAAGTATCTTACCTAACCTTGTGGGGTTGGGGGGGGGAGGGGGAGGAAACTACCCCTTAGGAAGAAGGATTCTTGTTTTAAAAGCTTAAACGGTAAGAGGTTATCGGAGTTTAACTTTTGTGTAGATGACTCCAAAATGACGTTTTGATGATTTCAATAGCTTTGTATGGTGATTTTGGACTTAGGCGTGCGTCCGGATTTGGATTTGGAGGGCAGTAAGATAATTTGAAGTATTTTGGCGGAAATTAGAAAGTTAAAGTTTTAGAAGTTTAAGAGGTTTGACCGGGAGTTGACTTTGTTGATATAGGGCTCGGATTGCAATTCCGAGAGTTATATTAGCTCTGTTATGTTATTTGAGACATGCATGCAAAATTTGACGTCATTCCGGGTTGATTTGATATGTTTCGGGGCGTAGAAATTGAAGGATCATAAGTTCATTAAGTTCAATTTGAGATGCGATTCGTAGTTTTGATATTGTTTGATGTAATTTGAGTCTCGAGCAGGTCCACATTATGTTTTGGGACTTATTGGTATGTTCAGATGGGGTCCCGAGGGGCTCGAGTGAGTTTCGGATAGGTTTGGGTTGTGTTGCGCTCGTGTTTTATGTTTCAACGTCGTTTCTTCAAGCATAAATGGTACCACATTAAGGAAAATGACCTCCAATTTATATTTTGATTGAAGCAATAGATCCGTATCGTAATTACGGAGCCATAGCAAAACGAATCGTCTAATTTTGATATCGTATGAGGGAGTTATGCTCATTTTAGCATCGGAGAAGAGAGCTGGTGCTTCGCAGATGCGAAGTAGAGTCCGCATCTGCGACTTTACAGGTGTGAAAACTGGTTCGCAAATGCGGAAAATACAGCTGGTAGACCGCAGGTGCGGAGTTTTGGGCGCGGAAGCGAAATTCCCTGTGTATTAAAAAAAAATCAGACTGCGTTTATTTAGTATTTTGAGCATATCTTGAGTTATAGAGCTCCGATTGGGGTGATATTTGTGGCGTTCTTCTCGTCTTTTCACGGGGGTCAGTATCTAACTATAAGTTTTGTATTTAAATATCATTACAGAATTTTGAATTAATCCATGTTTTGATGGGAGAATTGTGATTTTTATTAAAACTTTTCTAAAGAGAATAATTGGGGTTTGAACATCGATTCATAGTTGGAATTGGAGAAAATTAGTATGGTTGGACTCGTAATTGAATGGGTGTTCAGATTTTGTGAATTTTGTCGGGTTCCAAGGTGCGGGCCAGGGATTGACTTTTGGGTTGACTTTTTAGTTTTTGTTAAAGATTGAAGCTTTATTATCCGAAATCGTTTCCTATGAGTTTTATTTATGATTTGAAGTTATTTTGGGTAGATTTGAGCAGTCCGGAGGTTGTTTCACTCGAGAAGATCATTTTAGAGTAACGGTCTAGCTTCTTTGAGGTAAGTATCTTGCCTAACCTTGTGTGGGAGAACTACCCCTTAGGAAGAAGGATTCTTGTTTTAAAAGCTTAAACGGTAAGAGTTGACCGGAGTTTAACTTTTGTGTAGACGACTCCAAAATGACGTTTTGATGATTCCAATAGTTTTGTATGGTGATTTTGGACTTAGGTGTGCGTCTGGATTTGGATTTGGAGGGCAGTAGGATAATTTGAAGTATTTTGGCAAAAATTGGAAAGTTGAAGTTTTAGAAGTTTAAGAGGTTTGACCGGGAGTTGGCTTTGTTAATATGGGGCTCGGATTGCGATTTGGAGAGTTATATTAGCTCCGTTATGTTATTTGAGACTTGCATGCAAAATTTGACGTCATTCCAGGTTGATTTGATATGTTTCGGGGGGTAGAAGTTGAAAGTTCATAAGTTCATAAAGTTCAATTTGAGATGCGATTCGTAGTTTTGATATTGTTTGATGTAATTGGAGTCTCGAGCAGGTCCGTGTTATGTTTTGGGACTTATTGGTATGTTCGGACGGGGTCCCGAGGGGCTCGAGTGAGTTTCGGATAGGTTTGAGTTGTGTTGCGCTCGTTTTTTTATGTTTCGACGTCGTTTTTGCAAGCATAAATGGTACCACATTAGGCAAATGACCTCCAATTTCTATTTTGATTGAAGCATTAGATCCATATTGTAATTACGGAGCCATAGCAAAATGAATCGTCGAATTTGGACATCGTATGAGAGAGTTATGCTCATTTTAGTATTGGAGAAGAGAGTAGGTGCATATGCTTCACAGATGCGAAGTAGGATCCACATCTGTGACCTCACAGTTGCGAAAACTGGTCCGCAAATGCGAAAAATACAGCTGGTAGACCGCAGGTGCGGAGTTTTGGGTGCGGAAGCAAAATTCCTGTGTATTAAAAAATCATACTGCGTTTATTTAGTATTTTGAGCATGTCTTGAGTTTAGAGCTCTGATTGAGGTGATATTTGCGACATTCTTCTCATCTTTTCACGGGGGTCAATATCTAACTATAAGTTTTGTATTTTAATAGCATTACAGAATTTTGAATTAATCCATATTTTGATTGGAGAATTGTGGTTTTTATCAAAACCTTTTTAAAGAGAATAATTGGGGTTTGAACATCGATTCAGAGTCGGAATTGGAGGAAATTAGTATGGTTGGAGTCGTAATTGAATGGGTGTTCGTATTTTTCAAATTTTTTCTGTTTTCGAGGTGCGGGCCCGGGATTAACTTTTGGGTTGACTTTTTAGTTTTTGTTAAAGATTGAATCTTTATTATCCGAAATCATTTCCTATGAGTTTTATTTATGATTTGAAGTTATTTTGGCTAGATTTGAGCAGTCCGGAGATTGTTTCACTCGAGAAGATCATTTTAGAGTAACGGTCTAGCTTCTTTGATGTAAGTATCTTGCCTAACCTTGTGTGGGGTAACTACCCCTTAGGAAGAAGGATTCTTGTTTTAAAAGCTTAAACGGTGAGAGTTGATCGGAGTTTGACTTTTGTGTAGACGACTTCAAAATGGCATTTTGATGATTCCAATAGCTTTGTATGGTAATTTTGGACTTAAGCGTGCGTCCGGATTTGGATATGGAGGGCAGTAGGATAATTTGAAGTATTTTGGCAAAAATTAGAAAGTTGAAGTTTTAGAAGTTTAAGAGGTTTGACCGGGAGTTGGCTTTGTTGATATGGGGCTCGGATTGCGATTCAGAGAGATATATTAGCTCCGTTATATTATTTGAGACTTGCATGCAAAATTTGACATCATTCCAGGTTGATTTGATATGTTTCGGGGCGTAGAAGTTGAAAGTTCATAAGTTCATTAAGTTCAATTTGAGATGCGATTCGTAGTTTTGATATTGTTTGATGTAATTTGAGTCTCGAGCAGGTCCGTGTTATGTTTTGGGACTTATTAGTATGTTCGGACGGGGTCCCGAGGGGCTCGAGTGAGTTTTGGATAGGTTTGAGTTGTGTTGCGCTCGTTTTTTTATGTTTCGACGTCGTTTTTGCAAGCATAAATGGTACCACATTAGGCAAATAACCTCCAATTTCTATTTTTATTGAATCATTAGATCCATATCGTAATTACGGAGCCATAGCAAAATGAATCGTTGAATTTGGACATCGTATGAGAGAGTTATGCTCATTTTAGTATTGGAGAAGAGAGTAGGTGCTGGTGCTTCGCAGATGCGAAGTAGGATCCACATCTGTGACCTCACATGTGCGAAAACTGGTCCACAAATGCGGAAAATACAGCTGGTAGACCGCAGGTGCGGAGTTTTGGGTGCGGAAGCAAAATTCCCTGTGTATTAAAAAAATCAGACTGCGTTTATTTAGTATTTTGAGCATATCTTGAGTTATAGAGCTCCGATTGAGGTGATATTTGCGACATTCTTCTCATCTTTTCACGGGGGTCAATATCTAACTATAAGTTTTGTATTTTAATAGCATTACAGAATTTTGAATTAATCCATATTTTGATTGGAGAATTGTGGTTTTTTTCAAAACCCTTTTAAAGAGAATAATTGGGGTTTGAACATCGATTCAGAGTCGGAATTGGAAGAAATTAGTATGGTTGGACTCGTAATTGAATAGGTGTTCGTATTTTTTGAATTTTTTTATGTTTTCGAGGTGCGGGCCCGGGATTAACTTTTGGGTTTACTTTTTAGTTTTTATTAAAGATTGAAGCTTTATTATCCGAAATCGTTTCCTATGAGTTTTATTTATGATTTGAAGTTATTTTGGCTAGATTTGAGCAGTCCGGAGATTGTTTCACTCGAGAAGATCATTTTAGAGTAACGGTGTAGCTTCTTTGAGGTAAGTATCTTGCCTAACCTTGTGTGGGGTAACTACCCCTTAGGAAGAAGGATTCTTGTTTTAAAAGCTTAAACGGTAAGAGTTGATCGGAGTTTGACTTTTGTGTAGACGACTTCAAAATGGCATTTTGATGATTCCAATAGCTTTGTATGGTGATTTTGGACTTAGGCGTGCGTCCGAATTTGGATATGGAGGGCAGTAGGATAATTTGAAGTATTTTGGCGAAAATTGGAAAGTTGAAGTTTTAGAAGTTTAAGAGGTTTGACTGGGAGTTGGCTTTATTGATATGGGGCTCGGATTGCGATTCAGAGAGTTATATTAGCTCCGTTATGTTATTTGAGACTTGCATGCAAAATTTGACGTCATTCCAGGTTGATTTGATATGTTTCGGGGCGTAGAAGTTGAAAGTTCATAAGTTCATTAAGTTCAATTTAAGATGCGATTCATAGTTTTAATATTGTTTGATATAATTTGAGTCTCGAGCAGGTCCGCGTTATATTTTGGGACTTATTGGTATGTTTGGATGGGGTCCCGAGGGGCTCGAGTTAGTTTCTGATCGATTTGGGTTGTGTTGCGCTCGTTTTTTATGTTTCGACGTCGTTTCTGCAAGCATAAATGGTACCACATTAGGCAAATGACCTCCAATTTCTATTTTGATTGAAGCATTAGATCCGTATCGTAATTACGGAGCCATAGCAAAACAAATTATCGAATTTGGACATCGTGTGAGGGAGTTATGGTCATTTTAGTATCGGAGAAGAGAGCTGGTGCTGGTGCTTCGCGTAGGCGAAGGTAGGTCAGCATCGGCGATCCCACAGGTGCGAAAACAGGTCCGCAAATGCGGAAAATACAGCTGGTAGACCGCAGGTGCTGAGTTTTGGGCGCGGAAGCAAAATTCCCTGTGTATTAAAAATCAGATTGCGTTTATTTAGTATTTTGAGCATATCTTGAGTTATAGAGCTCCGATTGAGGTGATTTTTGCGGCGTTCTTCTCGTCTTTTCATGGGGGTCATTATCTAACTATAAGTTTTATATTTTAATTTTATTACAGAATTTTTAATTAATCCATATTTTGATTGGAGAATTGTGATTTTTATCAAAACTTTTCTTAAGAGAACATCGATTCAGAGTCGGAATTAGAGGAAATTAGTATGGTTGGACTCGTAATTGAATGGGTGTTAAGATTTTATGAAATTTTTCGGGTCTTGAGGTGCGGGCCCGAGATTGACTTTTGGATTGACTTTTTAGTTTTTGTTAAAGATTGAAGTTTTATTATCCGGAATCGTTTCCTATGAGTTTTATTTATGATTTGAAGTTAATTTGGCTAGATTTGAGCCGCCCGGAAGTTGTTTCACTCGAGAAGGTCATTTTAGAGTAACGGTCTAACTTTTTTGAGGTAAGTATCTTGCCTAACCTTGTGGAGGGGGGACTTTGTGTGGGGGAACTACCCCTTAGGATTTGAGTCATTTGTGCTAATTATGTCATGTGAAGGCCATGTACGCGAGGTGACGAGTACGTGCTTGGGCTTAGTTATTAAAATTTGACCGTTTAGGGCCTTAGGTTCTTATGTTCAGTAGATATGAAGTTGTTTTATCATGCTAAATCCCCCCTTACTAAATTTACCCTTTCGTTTCGTATTTGGAATTTATTTGATTCATGTTTTACCCTTGTTGCCAACTGAACCCTTATGTGCCTTAATTAAATTTGTTGTTATCTCTTTCGTAATTGCTTAACCTTAATCGGCGTTATTAGTTTCTCTTCCGTAATTGCTTAACCTTAATTGAAATTACTATGATCCCTTCCGTAATTTCTTAGCCTTAATTGAAGTTTGTTATTCCTTCCATTGTTGACGTATTCTTATTTGGAATCATTGATTCATGTTATCTCTCTTATTGCCAAATTGTAATTTTGTGGAATCATTGCTACACATTATCTCTTCCTTGTTGAGACTATTATTCCATGTTGTGTCCTTCTTTGTGAGCTCGTTCTTCCGGCTCTTTGTGTTCTGAAGTTCCTGAGTCGATTCACTTATTGTATTCTTATATTATTGTCGATCTTTCTATTGTATTCAGTGTTGTTGAGTCGAGGGCTATGTGTGATTGTGATATTGAAACTTTTTTGAGGAAACGTTGTGACATGTGGGCACATATTGTGAAAGTCTTTTATTTGACTTGTTATGTTTTGGCACACGTGTTGTTGTTGAGAGAATTGTTATTGTGTTTGCACGAGGTTTCTGCCGTGCGGTTGTTATTGTGTTTGCACAAGGTTTCTGCCGTGCGGTTGTTATTGTATTTGCACAAGGTTTCTATCATGAAGTTGTTATTGTAGCACGAGGTTTCTGCCGTGCGGTTATTATTGTGGCACGAGGTTTCTGCCATGCGGTTGTTATTATTGCAAGAGGTTTCTGCCGTGCGGTTATTATTGTTGCACGAGATTTCTGCCGTGCGATTGTTATTGTTGCACGAGGTTTCTGTCATACGGTTGTTATTGTTTGAACGAGGTTTATGCCATGCCGTTGTGATTTGTTTTACGATTTGAGACTATTAGGCGGTACCTCGGGAGGGCTCTGTTGTCATTTCCCTTTTTTTGTGCACTTGTCTTTGATTGTTGTTTTTCTTAGCATACTGCTAATGGTTTTCCTTCGTGTTGCTCTATTTTCTCAGTTCTAGGTAGCTAATCTTGTTGTGCTTGTCGTTACGTTCATTTCATTGTTGTCTTATTTACACTATATATTTTATGGTGATCATTTCTTATGTGCCATTCCTTATCTCCACTCTTAATTGTGGACTTGAATTGTGGTAGAACACTTGCACAAGTATATACGTAGATGAATCACCCATATTGGTTTAAAGAGATGAGTCCTGACGTTATTGACCATTACATGTACTCTTGTCCACTTGCCTTCTGTGTAAGAGATGTCCTCTTGGCATGTGAGTCGTCCGTGTGGTTATGGATTAAAATGTGGGCACAAGGTGCTAAGTGATTAAGGTTCAAGAATTGGGACCCGTGAGTTGTGATTATGAGGTTTGGTACCTCGTGGAAATACTTGAACAAATCTGGTGTGAAAATAGTTGTTCTTATTGAGTTGTTGCTGGTTTTCTTTTATTTGGTTTTACTGACGTAGATTGGGTTCAATTTACTCTAAAACATTATTACCTGACTGTTTCATGTTAAATATTGTTGTTATTAGTGTATCATTGCAAGTGTTCTTTATCCTACTTAGTTTTATATTAATATTATTTCCTCTGTTAGTTCACCTTCACACTTGTTCAGGTTGTTTAGTCCGGTAGGTATCTTGAGTGTCCCTCACCATTATTTTATCGAGGTTAGTCTTGATACTTACTGGGTACCGCTGTGGTGTACTTATACTATGCTTCTGCATATTTTTGTGCAGATACATATGCCTCGATTGTTGTTGATTATTAGTTGGCTGATCGAGCATTATTGTGGAGACTCAAGGTAAAGCTGTCGCCGCGTTTGCAGGCCTCGGAGTCACCTTCTGATATTTTTCTTGTACTGTTTAATTCGATTCCGAACAGTTGTATTTAGGGATCTTCTAGCAAACTCAGTGGAGCTTATGACTTGTACTACCGGTTTTGGGAATTGTAAGTTGTGTATAAAGATTTCTATTTCATATTCATCATTTGATGGTTGAATTCTTCTATTAATTTAGTAAGTGTTAGGCTTACCTAGTATTAGAGAATTGGGGCCGTCACGACATCCTACAGAGAAAAATTGGGATCGTGACATGGAGCCAGTGTAGCTGTTGATATGGAAGAGTCTCTAAATTTAAGCACACGTCTATCCAGAACTTTTTTGCAATGAGGCATTCAAGGAAAATGTGGTGGATAGTTTCCTCTGGATAGTTGCAGATTGAGCATCTGGATTTTATGTAAATTCCTATGTGTTGGAGATATGCTTTGTGGGTAGTCTATTATGGGAGCATAACCAAAGAAAGAACTTAATATTTTCTACCGTATGAAGCGACAAAATCCAAATAAAATTATAGGTATTTGGAGGCGAGGTATGTATAAGGGAGTATACTGATTTAGTGGAGAACATATCATTATCAGTTAAAGACCAATAAGGAGTATCCATGTATCCACCAGTATTAGGAATTGTGGTGGATCAGGCTCTGAGCATGGTTTCTTGTGGGAACTGGAGTGACAGTTTCGTCCAATCCCATCCATTTCCATTCCATAAGTGGGTAAATTTAAGCCATACTTCACTACGATTTAGGGGACCATGGACTATGGTTCTAAGAGGGAGTGGGAGTTTGTAATCCATCTTGAGTTCCATAAGTCGATAGTAGAGCCAGTACTAGGAATACACGCAATTGGTTGAGAGCAATATATACCTCATTTTAAAATGCTTTTCCAAATGAAGGAGTGGGAAGTTGGGTTATTTTTTGAGTTGTATTTGTTGATTAAATGCCTGCACTCAAAGAGTATTTGGTTGGAAGAAGAGATTCCAAGAAAGGCCGGTCAGAAGTGCAACATTTTTCTCATGAGCTTTGCGTAATTGTAAAGGCCCGAAAAACTTTTGCTAAGTATTATGTTCTCGCTCAAACTCTAAGTTAGAAACAAAGGTGTGTGAGAAGATATGAAGGTATAAAATACATAAATCTTATGTTTATAAGGTTGAGAAGAGGAGTAAATTAGAACACATTGGAGATGTTTAAGGGATGAACATGACCTTAGCCACACATGACTTAAGTTTCAATGGGGGATATCTATCAATATATAATGAATTGAGATTTGAGCTATATATCAAAAGAAAGACCTTGAAGTCTAGTTTCTAAAACATCAAACCGTTTGTCATTTCGATATTCCTATAAAAGGTTATAAGTGTATTACTGAAAACTATCCTGTCAAAAGAATGGGCCGCATTTTGGGCGCCCAGGAGGGCACCAGGCGCGAATCAAAACGCCAAAGTCAGAAGTAAAAATTTTGGGGCGTTTAGGGTGGCGCTGGCCGCGGACCGTGACGCCAAAGGCATGAAATTGAAATAAAAGGGATGGGGAGAGATTAAATAGCCTCATTCTTTAAAGATTAAACCTACCCTCTCATCCTCAAGTCATCCAATAGTTCTCATACTACATAGGGTGAGTTTTCAATGCGATTAACGTTAGAGTACTACTTCCAAACATCAATTCTAACAATATTCCATCTCAAAAATTCTAGATTTTCAACAAGAACTCAAGAACAAGGTCTCTCCACTAACCTAGGGTTTCACGATTTAAGGTAAGTTTCGTAACCTCTTTCAACCATGATTGTTAAAGAGGTTTATGGTTGATATTTGCTCCTATAAACTACTACACGAACTTAGATTAACGATGAACCCTAGAAGGAGAGAAGAATCAAATCTAGAGTTTCTATATTTTAGAAATCTTGGAACTTCTAGTATTGATTCTTAAATTAACTATGTATAGATTTGTTTGGTGAGTTGAACCCATTGGATTGGATCAAACGAAGGTATTCAAAATCAAGGAACCAAGGTGAGTAGAGACAATGCTTTTACTAAAGTTGTCTTCTCACAAAGATCATGCCATAAGTTATTGTTAGACTGTATAGGGTGTTAATGTGGGCTCTAAATGGAACGAGTGGACTCACATTATCCATTAGAATTGTAGAAAAGATCTTAGATGATTATCATGGTTAATAACTCAAGAATAGTCTATTGTTCCATAAACCATGTCTCATGCATTCATGACTTGCATATGTTTCTTTAATGTATAGACTATATTGAGAATTTGTTTTACATGATTTTATGAAACTATTTTGATGAGTGCTATGAAGCTATATCATTGTTTTAAATTTTGTCATGCAAGAATTACTCAAAAGAACATTTTGGGAGTTTTTTTAGATCTCAGAGAAGGGTTCATAGCCTCTAGTGGTTTATATTATCCCGAAACTACTCGTGCCGGAGTAGGAGATTAGTGTACCGTTGGTTCGGGCACTATGATAGAAGTGCCCTGGTAAGGCATAAGAACGCGAGCATGCTAGAACCTTGAACTGTGAGGCACCACAAGAATGGGGTCCAGGCGATCGGGCTAGGATCGTCTACCATACCGATCATATGGTGACATTTTCAGAATCAGAATCAGAACCAGAAAGAATGTCAGAATCAATAGAACTTCCCAGAAAAGAAAAGAAAAGAAAATGCTTAAGAAAATTTACAAGGATTGTTCCGAGAAAGTTTATATATTTATCTATTTGAATTTTATATTTTTTCAGAAAAGAAGAAAAAATAAAAGAGAGAATTTTCATGAATGTCATCAAGAAGAATTTTACAATAGATATATGAGTTGTTTGTTTCAAATCTTTATGAGAAGCTTTTAGAATTTTCTTATCATGCATACATACTTCTTGCAGAGTCTCATTCCAGCTTTAGTGAGAGAATTTCTTTACTTACTGAGTACCGTCGTGGTGTACTGAAGTTCTCTTTATGGGAACCTACATTGACACATGTCAATGTAGGAACAAATTTTGCAGGTAAGCAGGCTACGAGTTAGAATATTCTTCTCCCATTACCAGCAGATTTGGTGAGCCGCATTTTAGTTCGTGGAGTTCATTGATTCCAGAATTTTGTCTTATTATTTTAGTATTTCTTAGAGGCTTCATAGATAGAGTCAGAACAGAGTCACGGGTTTTCACATTGCATTACATTTGTTTTTCAATGTATTCAAGATAGCAGAATGAATTTTTTTTCAGAATATTATTTCATTTGAAGATTAAGAAAAGTATTTACTTTAAATAATATTGAATTGTGTTGAGATGCATTGTACAACAGAAATAGAACATAATAGAAAAGCCTAGATGGTTCTCTCGGTCGAGTTAAGGCACCGAGTGCCGTTGTGAGGGCCCTACTTCTATAAACGAGGGTCTACAGATATTTAAGAAATATTTTTCATTCTTTCTTACTCTAAATCGTGCGTTAAAGCTTAAAGTGAGAATCAGACTCCTATTTCCGTCGATCAATAGAATGATTAACATACCGATTCGATTATAGACTTTAAGAGAAAAAGCTAGCGAGATATCGCCGTCCATAAATGAGGTGATTTATGGTGCTAATTGCCTTTAAGGGAGAATGAAGGCTAATTCGGAAACTGACCAAGAAAAGTGTATCCCAAAAGGGAGAATGAGGTAATACCGAGATGACCTAATTCAAGACTGTAACAAATTAAAGCTATCATAAATGTGACAAATACTTTGTACTAAAGAGATGGGGTGATGATATCTTCAATAAGGTCAGAGTTGTCATGAAACTCACGAGGAGTTGGTGCTAGTAAGGTTAGTAGTAACACGATGAAAAACTATATCCCTAAGGTATGTCCTGATTCAGCTTATATACCAAGGAGGTCAGCCATGGCATATGCTACTATTAATATGAAGAGATTAGGTAGATGAAATACATATTCGGATTTCGTCCTTGAGTTGAGATCAAATTTTATTCAAAACAATGAGGCTAATAAGTTATGTACGGGGTCAGATAAGAATTGTATATACTCTTAGGATGAAACTTATGGTAGTTGCAGCGAGCACTTTGTGGCTCCTATCAAAGAATGTCCTCTAGATGATGAAGATGATAAGAATAAACATGTAGTTTATTATTTTTATGAGAGCATATAGTAACACAATGAATAGATCTTTTGAAGTGCATGCATGGTGTACTAGAGTTTAAGAAGTACAAAAAGACATGACCTCAGATTTGAAAGTTGAGATAAATTACCACCATGAGGCGAACCACGGCAGAATGACAACACCAAACTCTTTGAAGATACGATGCCCGGTCATGAGTACCAAAGAACAAAAGGAGATAGAAGAGAGGGGAAATATACATTACAAGGTGTTCTCTTAAGGGAAACGAAAAATCATAAAACACGGAAAGTCACCCTTGCATTATGGAAAGAATGAATGCTACAGAAAATGGATGAAGTGAACAATATACTTCCTATAAGATACAAGTGTGATGGGTTGGCTTAACGCCATAAGGTTCTTAAAGTGATACTGATATATTTTGAAGATAGCATAGATATGAGAGATTTAGTGATATGTTATGAGGTGACTTGAATCTCAACTATATAATATTTTGATCGTTGCCAACAATGCCTAATATGACTTAAGGTTGAGCTTGAGAATAATCGCATGTCAATGAGCTAAGCCCGGTATTTATAGCATGCAGGCATATACATAATAAAAATGTATGATATTTATGTATTTTAATGAGATAGATGTTCATCATGGCTAAGGTGCCATAGTATCACAGAAAGATTCAGAAAAGTCAAGCCCTAAGGGGAAAGATATCAGAAATGCTAGCCTTCCTGCTAGAAGTTTAATTTCGAGATACCACAAGAAATTAGGTAAATGTATGATATCAAAAAGGTAAGATTACATTAAACATATATTTTTCTGTGGTGCACACATATAGTTGTACCAATGCAGAGTAGGTTTTGAGAGTTGGCATATGAGTTTCTTAAAGAGCCTCACTTTCTCAAGTTCGGCTAAATGTGATTCAAAATTGAATAGAACATTACAAGAAATAGTATCAAGGTGATTTGCATGTGAAGTGTGCAGCCTAATGCAATAAATTGGATGGTACATGATGTTTAGACAAAAGGTTAGTAGTTTTGTAGTGTTGTAAGGTTCGGATATAATAAGAACCAAGAGGGGCCAGGATGAGTGAGCCAATTGATCAAATAAGTGGTCAGGTGTTAGGTATTACACGAACTACACAATGGAATAAGAAAGAATATCCTAAAGAGATAGATAACTAGAAGAAAATAAGCCACTATATGAGATCATGACTAACTAGTGGTATTAAGAGATGCAGTAATGAATAGAGACGGGGTTCATCTATAAAGTATTAAATCGAGGAAGTCTTGAATATTATAGAAGGATTAAATGTGCATGGCGGCACATTTAAAGAGATGTTGGCGATACTAGGATAAATCTAGACCAATGACTAGTACTCGAAAAGCCTATATACGAGGTAAGTATCAAAGTAAATGGAGGATACTTTGCTCCAAGAAGATGGATACATGAAATAATATATCTCCTTAAGAGAATATTGATTGATTATTAGGTTACTGAAGTGAAACGTCTGCAATTAAAGAAGAATCCTATGAAGCACAAAGAATAGTAAAGAACAAGCTCAACCTTTTCAAAGGTAAATCGTGATAAGTAAAAAATAAATCAGTATGAGATTGGCCCAACAAGAAAAGACCTCATCCATCTGAGAAACAAATAGATAGTAAGTCCATATAATTGCAATGTTTATGGTGTCAGGACCATAGACTCATACTAGGGAATGAAGTTACATCCTCTCTTAAGAGTCAAATACAAAATTATGTATCGTTGGCTAGAAAACCATCATCGCAGTAAATGGCAGGTCCAAGTATGTACACAAATATTAAAGGTGCTTGTATCATGCGGGTTAAATATAAAAAGTAATATAAAAGCACCATGGGAGTTGTAGTATATTAGAGTATATCATGGGACTAAGAGAGCCAGATGAGGAATGCCACATAAAAGGGATATCATGAGCGTGCATATAGATCAAGATCAATGGGTGGAGTTCTTAAAGTGTTAATAGCCTGAGAGGCTACAATAACACTAGAGTATTATTCATTAAAGAGTTATGTGAGGATGCATACAAGTATATAAAAGTTTTGGTGCAAAAGCCAAAGCAGAGTATGCTAGTGCGCCTAAGCTATGAGAAGCCGCATCCCTCACATGGGTAATTTTAAGAAATCAGAAAAGATGAGAAGATGAAGAACATACATGGATGTTCTAGAGTTTATGTGTTACCACTTGTCACAAGCCATATGGAGGTGGATAATAGCCTATCCGTAGAACAGGTAACTTACAAAGTTAGATATTGTCACAGGTTCAGAAGTAGTTCTATTTGTAACAATCAAGTGGGCAGAGGGCCGAGTCGCCAAATTGATATAGCAAACCTGATAAGATAAGTGATATCCTAAGAACTCAAATGGATAAAAGAAATTCTAGATATAAAACGATTAAAGGTCAGCAAAAGTCCTATGTGTAAGAATGGAGTCCTGAGATTGAGGTTGCGAAAAATATGGTATATTATAAATGTGGGATCTATAAGAAAAGTAAATCTACTCTAAGGAGAAAAGGGAGGTGATGTCTCAATCCCCCTAAACCTTTTTTCAGAAAGAAAAATCAAGAAAGAAGTGCCTAAATATGAGTCATGTTTTCGATGTAACTTTATGATTTTTATGAGCAGACCTATAATAGAGGGTGCATTTCCCAACCTATATGTGTCTTTTCATGATGAAAGGATTAGAATAGAAGTGAAATAGTGAGTATGGTCATGTCGCAAATCAGAATAGTAAGAGTGGCTAATTCGAGCATAGAGGTTGAATCACAAACGGGGGAAGTTATTGTGAAATTATATTTGTGTGGTAGCTTCATACGATATATAAAGGAACTTATATTGGTTTTAATATTATATAATTTCTCTTAAAGGTCACAAAAGATCTATATACATAAATTCATGCTCTATATTATCCTCAAGAAATTATTGACTAAAGAAAGGCGGAAGCCGAAGAGGACTTGAAGAGAAAGTACCATCATTTATTTGAGGAAGAGGCATGTAAGTGTTTCAAGTTTCAAAAAGTTTTTCTACCTATATATGTACAAGTTTTTATAGCTATGTGTGATCATGAGTGGCCTGGATTTTGAATTGTAGTTAGATAGCCGTACGGGCTATAAATGATTGAGATTTGACATGTTAAAAATTTGTGGTTGTTCTAGTTCCATATGAGGCACTATGGAAATTTATAAGAAATTTAAAGTGTTAGCTAAATTTTTCATTTAGGTAAACTATGCAAAAGAGACAGAGAGCTAATGGTAGGAGTTTTAACTTTAAGTGACTCATTCGACATTCGAGGACGAATGTCATATAAAAGGGGGAGATTGTAAAGCCCCAAAAAACTTTTGCTAAGTATTATGTTCTCGCTCAAGCTCTAAGTTGGAAACAAAGGTGTGTGAAAAGATATGAAGGTATAAAATACATAAATCTTATATTTATAAGGTTGAATGGATGGTTATAAGAGAATAGGAGTAAATTAGAACACATTGAAGATGTTTAAGGGATGAACATGACCTTAGCCGCACATGACCTAAGTTTTAAATGGGCATATATATATATATCAATATATAATGAATTGAGATTTGAGCTATATATCAAAAGAAATCCCTTGAAGTCTAGTTTCTAATACTTCAAACAGTTTGTCATTTCGATATTCCTATAAACAGTTATATGCGTTTTATTAAAGACTATTTTGTTAGACAAATGGGTCACGTTTTGGGCGCCCAGGAGGGCCCCAGGCATGAATCAAAATGCCAAATCAGAAGTAAAATTTTTGGGGTGTTTTGGGTGGTGCTGGGCGCGGACCGTGACGCCAAAGACATGAAATTAAAATAAAAGGGATGGGGAGAGAAAAAATAGCTTAATTCTTTAAAGACTAAACCTCCCTCTCATCTTCAAGTCATCCAAGAGTTCTCATACTACCTAAGGTGAGTTTTCAATATGATTAACGTTAGATTACTACTTCCAAACATCAATTCTAACAATATTCCATCTCAAAATTGCTAGATTCTCAACAAGAACTCAAGAACAAGGTCTCTCCACTAACCTAGGGTTTCACGATTCAAGGTAAGTTTCGCAATCGCTTTCAACCACGATTGTTAAAGAGGTTTATGGTTGATATTTTCTACTATAAACTACTACAATAACTTAGATTAACGATGAACCCTAGAAGGAGAGAAGAATCAAATCTAAGGTTTCTATATTTTGGAAATCTTGGAACTTCTAGTATTGATTCTTAAATTAACTATGTATAGATTTGTTTGGTGAGTTGAACCCGTTGGATTGGATCAAATGAAGGTATTCAAAATCAAGAAACCAAGGTGAGTAGAGACAATACTTTTACTAAAGTTGTCTTCTCACAAAGATCATGCCATAAGTTATTGTTAGACTGTATAGGGTATTAATGTGGGCTCTAAATGGAACGAGTGGACTCACATTATCCATTAGAATTGTAGAAAAGATCTTAGATGATTATCATGGTTAGTAACTCAAGAATAGTCTGTTATTCCATAAACCATATCTCATGCATTCATGACTTGCATATGTTTCTTTAATGCATAGACTATTTTGAGAATTTGTTTTACATGATTTTATGAAACTGTTTTGATGAGAGCTATGAAGATATATCATTGTTTTAAATTTTTTAATGTAAGAATTACTCAGAAGAACATTTTGGGAGTTTCCTTATATCTCTGAGAAGGGTTCATAGCCTTTAGTGGTTTATGTTACCCCGAAACTACTCGTGCTAGAGTAGGAGATTAGTGTACCGTCGGTTCGGGCACTGCGATAGAATTGCCCTGGTAAGGCACAAGAACGGGAGCATGCTAGAACCTTAAACTGTGAGGTACCACAGGAATGGAGTCCAAGCGATAGGGCTGGGATCATCCACTATACCGATCATGTGGTGACATATTCAGAATCAGAAGCAGAACCAGAAAGAATGTCAGAATCAATAGAACTCCCCAGAAAAGAAAAGAAAATGCTTTAGAAAATTTATAAATATTGTTCTGAGAAAGTTTATATATTTTTCTATTTGAATTTTATATTTTTTAAGAAAAGAAGAGAAAAGAAAATAGAGAATTTTCATGAATGACATCAAGAAGAATTTTACAATAGATATATGAGTTGTCTGTTTCAAATCTTTATCAGAAGCTTTTAGAATTTTCTTTATCATGCATACATACTTCTTGCAAAGTCTCATTCCAGCTTTAGTGGGAGGATTGCTTTACTTACTGAGTGCCGCCGTGGTGTACTGACGTTCTCTTTATGGGAACCTACATTGACACATGTCAATGTAGGAACAGATTTTGCAGGTAAGCAGGCTACGAGTTAGGATATTCTCCTCCCATTACCAGCAGATTTGGTGAGCCGCATTTTAGTTCGTGGAGTTCATTGATTCCAGAATTTTGTCTTATTATTTTAGTATTTCTTAGAGGCTTCATAGACAAAGTCAGAACAGAGTCACGGGTTTTTACTTTGCATTACATTTGTTTTTCAATGTATTCAAGATAGCAGAATGAATTTCTTTTCAGAATATTATTTCATTTGAAGATTAAGAAAAGTATTTACTTTAAATAATATTGAATTATGTTGAGATACATTGTACAACAGAAATAGAACATAATAGAAAAGCCTAGATGGTTCTCTCGGTCGAGTTAAGGCACCGAGTACCGGTTATGATGTGGTTAGAAATCGGGTCGCGACTGTCACGACCCAAAATCCATTAAAGGCCGTGATGACGCCGGACACCGCTATCAAGCAAGCCAAAAATAAATACTTAATTTGGTTCTTATTTTAATATTTTTGAAATTATATTTCCTTCAATTAAATAGTAAAAGATAGAATTTACAGAGTAAATAATAATATTTTCAACAATTTCAATACAGGACAACCCATAATCACCCCAAAATCCGGTGTCACAAGTGCATGAGCCTCAACTAGGAATGTAAAATAAAATACAACATCTGTCCGGGATACAAATTTGGACAGGAGAAATACAAATACTCTGAAGGAGAATCTGCTGGCTGCGGATCGTAGTATAGAATGCAGCTTATCTAAATTCCCGCAATAACTCATACCAACTACCAAAATCATCAAAACACCGAAACGAGATCGTTTACCCAAAATATTGACCGTAGTCAACTATGGCCTCATTTTAAGTCAAAAATCATATTTTCTTCAAATTTTCGCATAAACGCTATCCGAAAAATGACAGTGACCACGCACGCAAATAAAAAAATATCATATGAAGCTATGAGAGATCTGGAAATACAGAAATGATGACTAGTATTCAAAATGACCTATTGGGTCGTCTCAAATTTTGATAACATTTGCCCTTCCAAATTGATGAATTAGATGTAAGAACCCTAGGGCTAGACTTTCTCAATTTCTTGAAATTTCTCCATGTTTCTGCATAAAAGTTTTCTCATAATCATATACAAACTCAAATAAATTATTTTGGCCATTACCTTGATGACTAGGGTTGAAAATCCCTATTTTCAGGACCCATACCCGGATCGCTTCAAATTTTTCTGGGCCATAAAAAACGACCTAAGGAACCATAGTCACCGCCCCCGCCATGACCGTTTCTCGTTTTTTGGTATTTTACGGCCTTAAAACTTGAATTTCGCCCAATTCTCTGATTTTCGTGTGCTATAGCCCACGCCTTTCGCGTGGGTCTGGTCCACCAGACCCGAACCCGAATCGCCTCAAATTGTTTCGGTCCATCAAAGCCACTAGACATATATGTACCTGCACAAAAATATGCAGCAAGTGTAGTATGAGTACGTAAATCAACACGTACCAGTAAGTATCTCGCCTAACCTCGAAGAAGTAGTGATGAGGGGTCGACTCCGACACTTACTTAGGGCTAACAATAAAATACCGATATTATAATTAAGCGTGGATTATATAGAAAGGATGTAAACTCAATAACATGAAGTAAGTAAACAATGCTTTTGTTAATAGGAACTTTCCAAATTTATTTTCGTCATTAAACATTTTTGTTTCTCGGGCCAATGAAAGTAATATCAATTATTATCAATTCCGAAGATATATCATGCGCAAATAATGCCGAGGTCGTACGCCCCGATCCAACATAAATATTTAAACTGTGCACTGTCGAGGGTCGAACGACGCGAACCATAGATGCATCTATCTGCTGCCGAGGCATTCGACCCGCTCCACAAAAGAGAAAATACATTAAACAACCAATTCAAGATTTATTAAGGGAGAAATATTCCAAGAATTTCAAATTCTCATTTAATGGTCAAGTAAATGAAGTTTACCCTTTTTACAATTTCTTTATCGAGTTTCTAAATGTTTAAACAATTAAATTAACAAGTAGGGCGCAAACATCGCAAGTACAACATGATATGGGTCCTAGACTACCCGGACATAAGCATAATAGTAGCTACGCACGGGCTCTCATTACCTTGTGCGTACGTAGCCCCCACAAATAGAAGCACATAATAATTTGATTCACCTATGGGGTTAGTTCCCTCTTAAAAAGTTAAAAAGGAGACTTACCTCATTCCGAAGTCCCATAACCGGCTCCAACCTCTTTTCAACAACTCCAATCAATACCGAACGCTTCAAAACTAGTCAATAAGTGTGCGAATCCATAAATATACACTATAATACTCCTTATAATCCAGTTTATAAAATTTTTTAACTCCACTTGAAAAGTCGATAAAAATCATCCTCGGGCCCACGTGCCCGGATTCCGAAAATTTTAGAAGATAAACTTTATCCATAACACCACGAACTCAAATATATAATTTATTCCAAATTTCATGTCTAATTTCGTGGTCAAAATCCAAAAAATACCAATTTCTAGGTTTTTCTTCAAAATGCCAAATTTTCACAAATTTTCAAGTCTAAATCCATATATAATCCAAGTATTTAACTTGCAATAGGTGGGAATCACTTACCTTGACATAGATGATGAAAATCTCCCTTCTAAGAGCTCCAAAAATCGCCCAACCAAATGAAAAATGGAGGAAAATGGCAAAATCCCGTCTTTTAAAAACCTCACTGCCCAGGTGACCCATCATCGCGTTCGCGACCAAAGTCTCACGTTCGCGATGCCTTCAGGCCCTACTGCTTCGCGTTCGCGGTTGAAGCTTCGCGTTCGTGAAGGCTAAATGACTCCAGGCCCCCACTCCCTCTCTCTTCTTCGCGTTCGCGTAGCCTTGGCCGCGTTCGCGAAGGCCTTCCCAGCTATTGCCTCGCGTTCGCGTCCACTGCCTCGCGTTCGCGAAGGCCAATTCCCAGCAGCCTCAAAGTTCCTCTTCGCGAACACGGGACTCCCTTCGCGTTCGCGAAGAAGGAAACCAGATACCAGCAACAACAATTCAAAAACAACTCAGATTGATCTGAAATCACCCCGAAACACACTCGGGGTCCCCGGGACCCCGTCCAATCACACCAACCAGTCACATAACATAACACGGAGCTGCTCGAGGCCTCAAAACACATCAAACATCACCAAAATTATGAATCTCACCCCAATTCAAGCTTAATGGACTTTAGGACTTCAAACTTCTACATTCGATGCCGAAACCTATCAAATCACATCCGATTGACCTCAAATTTTGCACACAAGTCATAATTGACATTACAGACCTACTCCAACTTCCGGAATCGGAATCTGACCCCGATATCAAAAAGTCCACTCCCGGTCAAACATTCCAAAAACTTTCAAATTTCCATTTTTTGCCAAATGACCCCGAAATGACCTACGGACCTCCAAATCCACTTCCGGATGCGCCCCTAAGTCCAGAATCACCATACAGAGCTATTCCCAGGCTCGAAATCCCAATCGGACATCGATAACATTGAAATTCACTTCAACCCAAATTTATGAAATCCTTCCAAAATGCCAACTTTCCACAATAGGCGCCGAAACGCTCCTAAGTCATCCAAAAACCGATCCGGACATACGTCCAAGTCCAAAATTATCATACGAACCTTTTGGAACCTTCAAATCCCGATTCCGAGGTCGTTTACTCAAAATCACATCTTAGTAAATTCTTCCAACTTAAAGCTTCCGAAATGAGAATTTTCTTTCTAAATCAACTCCGGATTTCCCAAAATTCAATTTCGACCACACGTACAAGTCATAATACCTGAAGTGAAACTACTCAAGGCCTCAAACCGCCGAACGATGTGCTAAAGCTCAAAATGACCGGTCAGGTCGTTACATTCTCTCCCACTTAAACATACGTTCGTCTTCGAACGTGCTAAGGACTGCTCTGGAGTTGTCTGAAATCACTGTTTAACACCTCGTGCACCTACCCGTGCTACCACAACTCAGTTGAGCATATTAGCTCGAGCCAATCTGAAGATCTTCCCCTTTATTTTGTCAAGCAAGTCTTAGAGTCAAGTTCCAACATCCGAAATTCTCCACCAGGCCTGTTTCCAACATACGAACACCGTATCAATCACTACACACTGCTCCAAACATGATTGTATACCCTTACTAAATTCTTACCATGTACTGCATAATTCACATGACCATAATAACATCCTCTGACAACAATAGCCAAAATTCCACGAATCCGATGCCCACGACACACTTCATGACACATATAAGTCCTGTTCCAACTCTTGCAATACTGCCACGATGGAACATATGTGTAGAAATTCATAACCAACTTTCGGGTCAACGAATCATTGAGTATCTCCTCTCGACAAGAACCATTACCTCATCATGAACCAAATAACGATATTTGCTCTTAAATATGCCTCATATAAATTCGATCGCACTAATCTCAGGTCCAAAAATTTCGTCTCACCCAGTACAAGTCGTTCCGGCAAAAAGCCACCACAAACACTACCAAAGGTCTCATATGATACCACCATGTGTCAACAATCCACAAACTCAAATATGGTACATAAGGAAAACGAACTCTGGAAAGAACTACTCAACCAACGTAACTAATTAAACAAACCGAAAATGTGTCATGAATCTTTCTCAGAAAATACGGGACAAAACACACAGGAATATATATAGGGAACTGTGCTCAACATCACACTATTGCGGCATGCAACTCGATCTACACATAATACCGTTGCGGTGTGCAACCCAATCCAACCATGATACCCATTACGGCATGCAACCCGATCCAAACAACATCTCCGTGGCGGCGTGCCACCTGATCCAACCATATAACCGTGGCGGCGTGCCAACCGATCCACATATAATAATCTAAGGAAAACACACATCGAGCCGTAACGCTCATACTCACTAAATGCCCGAATATCAACCATAAGCATGCCAAGTGCATAATACAAATCCTGGGGAGACGGGTAGCGTCATACGCTATAAAACTCAAGCACAACTAAGGTGCGATATATGATCTGCATCTCGAGAGCCATCCTACTCACATAACACCACCGCTATGCGGAACCTCAACACATTGTACAAATAACCAAGCCGTATCACAACCCACACGGCACAATACAGTATTACATGAAGTAGCTAATGATGAAAATAACATCCAACGTCCGAATACTCCTCCATAAGGAATGCTATGCTGAATGAACACACCCAGTCTGGTGTAGAGTACACATCCACATTTGGACCCATCAATGGACCTCAAGCCAATTCTGATCGAACCGCACTGGGCAAATAACCTTTCAAGGATCCACAATAACCCTTTTTCCCATGACACACAAGAATAGTCGTCAATCCGGCACAAACACCCACAGTCCATAACCCAATGAATAGAGCGCCTTCCAGGCCTAAATTCTCACATTAGCGATAGTACTAAAATCTCCATACTTGGTTCCAATCTTCAATCAATCAAGTGAATACAGGTCACACTTATACCATTTTCCTGTGGGATACACTCCCACGACCTTCCGCACCAGGTAACAAGTCTGCACACCCATGCCACTAGCCATATAAATGCTGTAAAGCAAATCGAAAATCCGCAAATCAGGACACAAATCCCCTTACACAGGACACCATTCTCAGGTGATGCTAAAGAAAACACCAGCTTACTCTAACCATCTGAATCCTTTCCTGCTCATTCGAGCTCTTGACATTCTTGACGACACCAAACTGTAACCTAACATACCAATACGTGAGAGTACAAGAATTTCATTATAACTCCTAAACCACTAATAGGGTACACACTTCATCATATAGAAACCTTTCACTTAACTCATTTCAGGAGAACCATTGCAACACACGACTGAATTCCCATCACCGCAGAAAATACCAACCTCAAGTAGTGGTCTAAACCACCATAACCCTTCCGGGATTCATCTACACATAACATGCCATAATACTCGAATGCTTCCAAATAAAATCAATTACGGCGGCCGCCAAGTCTCGCACGTAACTCCACACAGCACATGCATGTCTTAACACGCTGAAGGAACTGATCATTGCCGCCATCATACCAATTCAACCATTGCTAACAGATCCGACTTCTTCTAATTTACTATGTACTTGCCTTAGGAATAATAATAGTCCCTTTCAAACATAACGAACCCAAATCTGCACTCATCCCAAGTGACCTTATTTCCCGAGACCACGTTATCTCAAGACCCACGAACCATCTCATACCCTCCTTGTGCGCATATTCACATCTTCAACTGGTACACCCATCCTGATAATTTCTTTATGAATCTAAAGTTACCTTCCCTCATTCCTCCAATGTTATACCGTAGACTGAACATAACATGGAACACTCCAACCCCCTATCATAACCCACTGCAAAAGCTTGATATTTAACCATACTACGGAATCGAAATCCTTAGGCACCGCACTTTAACTTTTGAATCCGCTAGGACCATTGATGAGAGTCACCCACTCTGACTTGGTCCCGAATATAATCAAACTCCAAAACCCTGGTAGCACATGAACACCCTCTCAAAAAAGCACCCGGCTGAATCACGTTCCTTGTAACTCACCTCTACACGAAGCATAAATCCTGAGTCTTCCCAAAGCCTGAACATGAATCGATAAGGCCAATTATAGCGTATATTCCTCAAATCCTTTACTCAAATTGCCACTGATGTATTCTTTCCTTAGTCATAATAACCTATCAATATGCTGCTAACCAGAAACCTCACAAGTGGATAAGCATACAATCCAATCGTAGGCGGTGTCGCTATCCCACTTAGCTCGAAGCTACCATTGCATAACTCTGGAACCCACCAAGATTCCTTATCCCCAATTGACATGATCTTGCACAATCAACCCACCAAATTTCTCGAAACCTTTCTGTTAAACTCTCCATGGCCACTCTGAATAACTAGCCACATACAGATATTTGACCTCTTCCTGAATAGTCAGTAGCAATTCTTCGTAGGAGCTTCGTCAATGCCACACAATCGCTAACATGCTCACATGAGATATCCCACCTGTGGAAATTCCATGCTGACATCTTCCAACAACGCTGTACAGAGTACAATTACCACGAAACCAATAAACCATCCTGAGCCCGTGCTCATTCACTAGCTGTACAAGTCTGTTCACTCCTCATGGACATCAACTAAAGGTGCGACAATACATTCCAATCCAAAGTCATGTTGCCTCCCTCTTTATATTAAGAAACTCCCTCCTGTCGTATCCAACCTTCCTCAGTAGTAGCCAATATTTCAAATTAGTTCGTAGTCCTAGTAACTGTCCAACATGAATCCCAAATCACTCTAAACTTTCTCAAGGCGTGTAGTCACCCTATCACAGAACCCATATACTGCTCTGCTACTCTCCCACTTTGGTCAAACTCACTCCTTTAAGCAACTACTCGACTCATGTTTCTCACACTTGGCCTTCTAGAAGTTTATCCACTGCCAGACACCTCCCTCATGTCCTTCCTCATCCTTCGCTTCCCGGTTGTGTCCTTAACTCAAATCCATCTATGCAACACTTGAACCAATAGATCGTTACCAACTTTAAACCCCTCCGAAGACCATCTTCCTCGAGCCTTCAACATTAGAAATACCCATTTAAATTCCGGAATTACTACACTCCGTTGTCTCTAACAACCACTTCTCCGGCACCATCTCACACTTCTCTGCCCCAAAGGAAAATTGATGAAGACTATGATGCCCGTGAGCCTAACGCATCCAATCCTGGACGACGACACCACATCACAGATGAAGATTCCATCGCGCTCGAAAATACCAAGTCTCATTACCCCATCAACCCAAACCTGAAAATTTATAGTCGGATTGCCTTTCCTCCACCAGAAATAATATACCGAATCTCTGAATCATGCATTGAGTAAACCTCCTTCCAAGTCATTCACTGCCTCGACGCATAGACAAACATCCTACCATTACACAAACACTGTGCGATAGCAAAGCATGAATCGTCATAACAATCAATGCCAAATCTCAAAACTTTAGGTAATACTGATACTGAGCTGAAACGACAGAATGACCTTCCACAAGGCGACGTCAATAGCCCAAAGCAAATACACAGGGAGAGACATCCTGTACCACATCTGTAGTATCATTTAAATTCCTCGATTCCCAATTCATATCAAGCGCTTCACGTCTCACAAGATTGAATAGGAAGGAAATGAAGGCATAAGCCTCAAAGGAATCAAATCACACGATGAGGAATCAAGAAGGGAAGTGCTCCTAACAGTCCGGTAGCCTCTCAAAGATAAGTACAGACATCTCCGTACCGATCCACGAGACTCTACTATACTCGCTCATGACTCGTGAGACCTAAGTGAATCTAGTACTCTGATACCATGTTGTCACGACCCAAAATCCATTAAAGGTCGTGATGGTGCCGGATACCGCTGTCTGGCAAGCAAAAAATAAATACTTAATTTGGTTCTCATTTTAATATTTTTGAAATCATATTTTCTTCAATTAAATAGCAAAAGATGGAATTTACAGAGTAAATAATAATATTTTCAATAATTTTAATACAGGATAACCCATAATCATCCCAAACCCCGGTGTCACAAGTGCATGAGCCTCAACTAGGAATGTAAAATAAAATACAACATCTGTACGGAATATAAATTTGGACAGGAGAAATATAAATACTCTGAAGGAGACTCTGCTGGTTGCGGATCATAGTATAGAATGCAGCTCACCTAAGTCCCCGCAATAACTGCGCCTCTGCGCCCACAAGGCCACTAGACATATATGTACCCTTACAAAAATGTGCAGCAAGTGTAGTATGAGTACGTAAATTAACGCGTACCCAATAAGTATCTCGCCTAACCTCGAAGAAGTAGTGACGAGGGGTCGACTCCGACACTTACTAAAGGCTAACAATAAAATACCGATATTATAATTAAGCGTGGATTGTATAGAACAGATGTAAACTCAATAACATGAAGTAAGTAAACAATTCTTTTATTAATAGGATCTTTCCAAATTTATTTTCGTCATTTAACATTTTTGTATCTCGGTCCAATGAAAGCAATATCAATTATTATCAATTCCAAAGATATATCATGCACAAATCATGCCGAGGTCGTACAGACCGATCCAACTTAAATATTTAAACTGTGCACTACCGAGGGTTGAATGTCGCGAACCATAGATGCATCTATCTGCTACCGAGGCGTTAGGCCCGCTCCACAAAAGAGAAAATACATTAAACAACCAATTCAAGATTTATTAAGGGACAAATATTCCAAGAATTTCAAATTCTTATTTAACGGTCAAGTAAATGAAGTTTAACCTCTTTACAATTCCTTTATCGAGTTTCTAATTATTTTAAATAATTAAATTAACAAGTAGGGCGCAAACATCGCAAGTACAACATGATATGGGTCCTAGACTACCCGGACATAAGCATAATAGTAGCTACGCACGAACTCTCGTCACCTCGTGCGTACGTAGCCCCCACAAATAGAAGCACATAATAATTTGATTCATCTATAGGGTTAGCTCCCTCTTACAAGGTCAGAAAGGAGATTTACCTCACTCCGAAGTTCCATAACCGGCTCCAACATCTTTCCAACAACTCCAATCGATACCCAACGCTCCAAAAGTAGTCAATAAATGTGCGAATCCATAAATATAGACTCTAATACTCCTTATAATCCAGTTTATAAAAATTCCGAACTTCTCTTGAAAAGTCGATAAAAATCACCCTCGAGCCCACGTGCCCGGATTCCGAATATTTTCGAAGATAAACTTTACCCATAATACCACAAACTCTAATATATAATTTATTCCAAATTTCATGTCCAATTTCGTGGTCAAAATCCAAAAATACCAATTTATAGGTTTTTCTTCAAAATCCCAAATTTCCACAAATTTTTAAGTCTAAATCCATATATAATCCAAGTATTTAACTTGCAATAGGTGAAAATCACTTACCTTGACATAGATGACGAAAATATCCCTTCCAAGAGCTCCAAAAATCCTCGAACCAAATGAAAAATGGAGGAATTTTCTTTCCAAATCAACTCCGTATTTCCCGAAATTCAATTCCGACCACACGTACAAGTCATAATACCTGAACTGAAACTACTCAAGGCCCAAAAGCTCCGAACGACGTGTTAAAACTCAAAACGACTGGTCGAGTCATTACAGTGACAGTAACCCAAATCCACCTTGGTTTTTTGGGATAGTAACAATATCTCAACTAATGTAATGAACATTTTTCTTATCTGCTAAGGAACCCCAAATGAAATCTCCTTTAATTTTATCAATACTACGTCAAATACTCTCTGGTATGAGAAAATACTACATGGCATATGCTGGGATTGAATTAAGAGTAAATTTAGCTAGCATGACCTGCCCAGCTGGTGCGAGGAAATTTGTTTTCCAGATCGATATTCTGCTTTTCATGTTATGAAGAATAAACTGGAAGTCTGATGGCTTGGGGTTGGCATTAAGGATGGGAAAACCTAAATACTTACCAAAATTATCTGTGGGTTTAATGTTTAGAAGTTGTAGGACTTGTTGCATGATGTCTTCTTAGCAATGGGGGGAAGTAAATAGCTTTGGATTTGGTGGAATTAACTCTTTGCCCGAAAGTTGGCTGGAGTAGTTTAGACTGTGATGAGTTGATTGTATCAACTTCAAATTGGCACTAGACATAAGTGTTAGATCGTCCACAAAGAATAAATGGGATAGTTGGGGGCCATTCTTGCTGAGGGTGATGGGATATCATTTTTGGAGGTCTACTTAATAATTGATATACGTGGAAAGCAGCTCCATGCACATGATAAAAATATAGGGGGACATAGGATCTCCTTGTCGGATACCTCTCGAGGCAAAAAAGTAATTTGTCCTTGCCCCATTGACTAAGATGGCAATATTGCTGTTGCTGATGCAATTCATAATGAGAGTGGTGATCTTTGGTGGGAATTTGAAGAAACGGAGAGAACAATAGACAAAGGACCATTCTAGGTGATCAAATTCTTTTTCTAGGTTTATCTTAATTATGAGCTTACCTTTAGTCCCTTTTGACTGTTTAATGTGCCTCAGGATTTCCTAAACTAGAATAGCATTATCACTCACTCTACGATCTTTAAGGAAACTAGTTTGTTAAGGCCCAATGAGATCGAACAGGAATGATTTGATGCGATTGACAATAATCTTAGTAACAACTTTGTAGATAGTGTTGCACAAGCCTATGGGACGAATTATTTTTAAGATTATTGGCATTCTTGAATTTTGGGATCGGGAAAATGAGTGTCTTATGGAGAGTTCCTGCGAGCTGTTGTGTACTAAAAATTTGATGCCATTACTTAACAACAAATTTTCCTACTAGAATTATGAGCAATATTTTTAAAAGGTAAAACTGGGGTCCCTCCTTGACGATACACTCACAGAATTCCTTTGGATACATGTGATGGGTTCTTGTCTTGTGAGGCTTACATCTCAAGCGCCCGTTGCGAATGTGCCCAACGCCAAATGCAGTGTCTATCCCCTGCATAGTTCGTCTGCAATCACGTATCATTACTTTTGTAGGCCTTCAAAATTGACTCTAAATAAGCTAATGAAAGGCGAAATAATTTGCAATTGGCGTGTAATAATAAAGTATGAACCAACTTTAACACAATTATTTGTGTGATTTATCACTTTAATATTGTACTCAAAGTTTGAACCAGTTTTGGTCTCTCATCACTTCTAATGTATTGTGATATAGCCTATGCATGGAGAAATATTAGTGAGCAAGTGGAGTGCTGGGACGACTAACTAGGCTTATATTCAAAATAATATACATACAAAAGTAATATGTCCTAGTGCTGTAGCATATTTGGTGCTATGCTCTTGTTCTTTCTCTTTTGTTTTTCATTTTAAAAAACAAATGTGATGCAGAAAACAAGGTTAGATTGATAACTGTTTGGCTAAGGTACCTTTTTGCATCTCTGAATATATTACACTGAACTTCTAATACATTTTTTATTATTGCCAGATTGAGGGAGTTCATTTTGATCGTTTATTAATAGGCATTAGAACTTGTAAATATGTTATCTGCATGGGTGAAAACTTCATTTGACGTATTTGACCCAGTCAACGGTAATAAAGCCTACGGCGGTGGTGGCGTATCGTGATGACTCCAGAAGGTCGAAGTCAAAGGTGAAGGATAAAACGGTGTCGGGGTCGAACTGACTTAGTAGAGGATGATGACGAGTTTTCATTCTGGATATGAAGTGATGGCCATCCTTAGAATTTAGATACCCTGGGGAATATTCTATGGATATTCCCTTTTATTGTACTATCTAGGATTTTGTGGCCCAAGTGCTCTTATAAATAGGAAAGAGTTAGATCAAAACGGGGATTGTAACCTTTTGTAAAAGAATTCACCAACATTCTCTCTACAAGATTCTCACTTTTTTTGAATATAAACAAAGCTTGACTTTACACTTTCGATATATTATTCCCCTCTCCGGATCCAAGAAGGATTGGAATATGTGATTGTTCACCATCATCTGTCATTATCAAGTAAACATCCATAGAACTCATCTTTGTCGGGTTATCTTTATCTCATCTACTGTTTGAAAGTTATTTATATCTACTGTTTGAAAGTTATTTTTTGTTATTTATTACCCTCCTTTATATTTTCAAGTCATTATTGCTCAATCATTCTTCTAAGTCATTTTCTTCAATGCTGCTCATTGAATATTCACTATAGAATACTAGATCTATCATTGGATATTAATATTGACTATGATTAACCCTATTTTTTAAAAAATCTAATTGTATAAAACCAAGATCTATTTTTTGGATCATACAGTTTGGCGCCGTCTGTGTGGATTTTATAGTCAAACCTTTAGTTTTCATTCACATCTACAACATTCTTAGCTTGGTAACCTAGTACATTGTGAGGTTATCCTTTTTTTGGCATACGAAGATTCCATGGCAGGTAACCAGAGAAGAATTGACCAAGGAAAAGGAGTTGGAGAAGCAAACAACAGACGCTCAATCTGTTGAATGCCATCAACAAAGGGTAAGAGACACAAGATGAAGAGACGACCCCTACGCTATCCCCTGGACTAAGGAAGTTGCCGGTACCATTCTGTAGCATGACAAACACAACAGAAAAGAAGCGTCCATGTTCGTGGAGGAAGGAGCACCACCTGCCATCAAGAAACTCCCAGAGGTCTGGCTAACTAACACCTTGGTCAGCGTGATGAGTAAGCAGATCCCATGCATGACCGTGCAAACTCTAAAGACCCCCGCAACCAAGCAAATGAGTGGGCAAGATGACCAACTAAACCCTCCAACTTTAGGTAATACCCATATAACTGCTGATAGTACAGGTGATGGCGTCCTTGCCGCCGTATTGAAAAGAATGGAGGAGATGGAGAACGAGAATAGGGCGCTCAAGGAGCAGATGAAAGAGCACCTAGAACGGGTAGACAAGATACCAGGTGCCCCCAATCTAATACCAAACAGAGACGCCGACAGGTATGTAGAGCATCCATACAGGGAAATGGCAGCCCCGCACGCTATACCGAAAACCTTCAAGATGTCCATGTATCTCAAATTTTATGATGGGATGACTTACGCTGAGGACAGTGTGACCCACTACGTCATCGTAGTAAAAGTCAACAAACTCACTAAGGAACAAGTGTCCTCTACCTTGTTAAACGATTTTGGTGAAACCCTCACTGGTGGGAGAATTGATTTAGTACTCACAGTTGTCGGCATACTCAATTGAAACGTTCGAAGAGATGGTGGAAAGGTTCGTAACAGAACATGCCGGAGCAAAAAGCCGAAACAAGGGTAAACGACATCTTCACCATCAGACAAGCCCTAGGGGAAAGGGTTGAGGAACTTTCTATCTCGGTTCAACATGGTAAGGATGGACTTACCGAATGTCTCCAACGGAATGGCCGTAGCAGCCTTCCAGAATGGGCAAAATAGAGAAGGGTCGAGAGCGACCAGAAAGCTTCTCAGCTGATTAATGAAATACCCACCGGCCACTTAGGACGAGATCCATAACGCCTATTATACCCAGGTCAGGGCAGACAATTAAGACCCTAATGGGCTTACCCGACGACTCGCCGCAGTGCAGTCCGAACCCAAAAGGGAATGTAAAGATAATGCGAGGAGGGGCACCCCAATATAGTGGCCGGGAAGAGATCACCATCAGCCCTACATCAGACCGCCTGTCCCCAACTTTCACTGCGAAATGGCCCCACTAGGCCGAGATCAGACATACCCAGAAGCGACCAAGGTATGGTTCCTTCATTATCTGCTCATGATTTAAGTGTGTCACTTACAGATGTGGTCTATGAACTCGAGAAACTCGGTCTAAAAGTGAAGTGTCCTTCGATGATGAGGTCCAACCCGAATGCAAAGAAGTCTGACGCCTTCTGTGAGTTCCACAAAGATCGAGGGCACAAGATCGAGGACTGCCACCCCCTTGGACTAGAGGTGGCGGCTCTACTATAACAAAGGCACCTCAAAGAACTGCTCAATGACAAAGGCAAGAACACTTTAGAAAAGGGGCGAGAATGTTCGGGCCTGCCAAAGCTGTCGTCTCCCGCCCGTACCATCAACATGATTATTGGAAGCAGCAACGACACCTCCATCAATGGCACCAAGTTCACCGCCACTTACACACTCGAGGGATCGATAACCCACGAATGGTATGATGTCCTCGAAGAAAGTATTATCTTCGATGAGTCAAATTCTGACGGTTTGACCTTCCCTCACAATGATGCACTCATTATTACTTTACAAATTTTGACACTAGTGTTAGGAGAATTATGGTTGACGACGGAAGCAGAGTATGTATTATCCATCCTCGAGTCCTCGTACAGATATAACTCAAGGATAATATAGTTCCACGCTACATCACACTAACGGGTTTTAACAATGCAGTTGAACGGACTTCGGGCGAGATCACCCTCCCCGTCCTCGCTGGCGGAGTGACGCTGGAGACCACCTTCCATATCATGGACCAAGATACGGCTTGCAATGCTATTGTGGGTCGACCATGGATACACCCCATGAGAGAAATCCCTTCCAGCCTGTACCAGGAATCAAGTTTCTAATCCCTTAGGGGACGTTCAATATATGAGGGACACAATGCACATCCATAGAGTGCTATAAGATCCCCTGGACAGTACGACCACTCAACAAAAAATGGAAAAGGAAAAAAAAGCATAACGATTAGTAGGGTCGAGGTTCCTTCAAGTCAAAGCCAAAGACACCATTGCAGATCCAGAAATGGCCAAAGCCGCCGAATCGACCGTAGTGGACCTCGAGCCCATCCAGCTAGATCCAAGTGACCCTAGTAGAAAGGCCTACATAGGTTACAAGCTTAAGGATTCAAGAAAGTTAAATCAATTCTTAATAACTAACGCAGACCTGTTTGCTTTTAGCCATGCAGATATGCTAGGCATCCCCAAGGAGATTGCTATGCATAAGCTGAACGTTGCTCCTAATACCCTCCAGTAAGGTAGGTCTGACGAAAGTTCAACCCCACCATCAACAAGGCCGTCCACGAAAAAATGGAGAAATCTCCTAGAAAATGGCTCTATCAGGGAACCGAAGTATGCCAAGTAGATCGCAAACATAGTGCTGGTTAAAAAGAAGAATGGGAAATGGAGGATGTGTGTAGACTTCACCTACCTAAACAAAGCCTGCCCGAAGGATTCATTCCACTTGCTGCATATTGACCAACACATCGATGCCACATCGGGACATGAGTTGTTAAGTTTCCTGGATGCATACTCAGGCTACAACCAAATACTTATGGATAAGTACAACAAAGAGAAAACTACGTTCATCACTCACAGGGGGACGTACTGCTATAGGGTCATGCCATTCGGGTTAAAAATGCATGGGTCATGTACCAAAGACTAGTCACAAAAATGTTCAAAAACCAACTCGGCAAGACCATGGAAGTATACATCGATGACCTGTTAGTCAAATCCTTGAGGGTCGAGGATCACATCGACCATCTGAAGGAAGCATTCGAAATAATAAGGAAGTAAGGGATGAAACTGAACCCCGAGAAATGCGCATTTGACGTGACTTTGGGCAAATTTCTAGGTTTCCTGGTATCACAACACGGAATCTAGATCAACCTAGTTCAAATTAAGGCCATCGACGGGATATCAGAGCACCTGACAACTAAAAAATAAGTCCAATGATTGATGGATTGAATTGCCACCCTGTCCAAATTTATCTCGAGGCCGTCCGACATATGCCACAGATTTTTCAATGTACTCAAAAACAATAACAGCCTCGAATGGACGCCCGAGTGCAAACAAGCACTAAAGTAGCTTAAGGAATACTTGTCATCGCCACCCTACTCTCAAAGCCTGAGCCTAAAGAACGTCTCTCTGTCTACCTCACCGTTTCATAGGTAGCGGTAAGTGTAGTCCTGATTCGAGAAGTCAAAGGCATGCTATCTCTAATTTACTATATTAGTAATACACTTATCGACGCCGAGACGAGGTATCCTCACCTCGAGAAATTGGCCTTGTCCCTTGTCATAGCTTCAAGAAAGCTCAGTCCATACTTCCAATTCCATCCAATCTCAGTTGTCACCATGTTTCCTTTAAGGAACATACTGCACAAACCCGAACTGTCAGGGAGGCTAGCCAAATGGCAATAGAACTAAGTGAGCATGAAATCACTTACCAGCCTCGTACAACCATAAAATCACAAATGCTCGCCGACTTCATCGCGAAATTTAGTGCCAAGGTAATGTCCAAGGTCGAAAAGGAAGCCACACAAGCTTCCATCCTGATGCAAGACCTCTGGGTCTTGTACACCGACGACACGTCTAATGCGTTCGAGTCGTACTGGGACTCTGTAACAACCCGACCGGTTGTTATGAGTATTTTAGCCCTGATCCCCTAATTTATGCTTCCTCTATGTTATATTGTAATTTTGTGACTTGTCGAGGTATTTGATTTTGGTTTAGGGTGAGTTTCGGAGTGAAATGGGACACATAGTCCCTAAGTCGGAGGTTTAGGTTGTAAACATTGACCATATTTGACTTGTGTGAAGATGAATTTGGAATGGAGTTTTGACAGCTCCAATAGCTTCGTATGGTGATTTTTGTCTTAGAAGCGTGTCTGGATGTTGATTTGGAGGTCCGTAGGTCGTTTCGGCGCGAATTGGTGAAAGTTGGAAAATGGACGATTTTGGAAAGTTTGATCGGAAGTTATCTTTTTTGATATCAGGGTCGGATCCTGATTCTGGAAGTTGGAATAGGTCCATATTTTTATTTATGACTTGTGTGTAAAATTTGGAGTCAATCGGAATTGTTTTAGTAAGAATCGGCATTGGTTTCGGAATTTGGATGTTCATAGTTCATATACTTGAATTTGGGTTATGATTCGTAGAATTTGTGTTGTTTGATGTGATTTGATACTTTGAGCGTGTTTGTATGATGTCTTAGGACTTGTTTGTATGCTTGGTTGAGGTCACGGGGGCCTCAGGTGTAATTTAAACCATGTTCGGCGCATTTAAGATCATTGAGGAATTGCTGAAGTTCTGGTTCTACTCAGTTCTGGTTTCCTCTTATGCGATCGTGAAGCTTTAAGACTGGCAGGAGTGAAATTTTTCTATGCGATCACGAGATGGTTTACGTGATCGCGAAGCTTGGAAGGTCAGTGAATCGCGAACGCGTGAGTGGTGTCGCGTTCACAATGAAGGAAGAGGGGCCTTGGGAAGGTAGATATGTTGCTCTATGCGGTTGCGAATGTGTGTATGCGATCGCGACCAGTCCTCTGCGTTTGCGTATAAGGTTTTGGGATGATAAAGATTTTGTTCTTCGCGATCGCGAAGGAAATTCCGCGATCGCGATGCGTAAATCACTGGGCAGCAGACTTAAGTTTCAAAATCGAGGGTTTATTTCATATTTCACATTTTGGACTTAGAGAGCTCGGTTTGAGGCGAAATTTTGGGGGATTTTCAAAGAGAACATTGGGGGTAAGAATTCCTAACTCGGTTTTGATTAATTTACATGAATCCGTTGATAATTTCATCATCTAATTAGGGGTTTGAGTTGGAAAATCGGTAAAAAAAATGGTAGAACTTCTTAGACTAAGTTTTTGAGTTTTGAAAAGCGAATTGAGGTCGGATTTGAGTAATTCTTGTATGGTTGGACTCAATATCGAATGGGTGTTTGCATTTTGTAAATTTGGTCGGTTTTCGAGATGCGAGCCCAGGTTTGACTTTTGGGTTGACTTTTAAATTCTTCGCAATGATCGTAATTTTCATTGTTTGAATTAGTTTCCTATAGTTATATTTATAGAATGAAATTGTTTTGGCTAGATTCGAGCCGTTCGGAGTTGGATAATCAAGGGAAAGGCCTTCTAGTTGATTGATTTAGCGTGGATTAAGGTAAGTGACTTGCGTAACCTTGTGGGGGGAGGGGGGAGGGAATTACCCCTTAGGATTTGGTGTTGTTTGTGATAATTATGATATGTGAAAGTCGTGTACGCAAGGTGACGAGTGTGTACACGGGCTAAATGTGGAATTTTCTGGTTTTAGTTATGTAGATCCCTTCCATCCCTTAATTGAGTTGCCTTAACATGTTATAGTCATCATGTTAGTCTAATTTCACATGGCTACTTGTCTTATCTCTTACTTGCTAATTGCTTACATGTTTAGTTGAAGTTCTTATTTTCTTTATTCCGTATTCATTATTTAACTGTTGAATTCTTTACGTGAAATTTCTATTCTTGGAATATCTTGTTGTTGAAATTAGTATTGAGTTGCAAAGGTCGTGATTCCTATTGAGGCAATGTTAAATTGTGAAATATCATTCAATTGAGTTATTTTTCTGGTTGTTATTGTTAAGACTTTGTGTACATTGTGGTTGAGCCGTGAGCCCCTTGTTGTGAAATTCTGTTATTGCTTAGTTTCTCTGGCAAGTTGTGATATTGGGCACTTGAGGTACAAATTGTGATACGTTGTGATATTGATACGCATGCGGTGAGATAAGGTGGGCTTGATACACGTGGCTAGTAGGGGAATTAATAGAAGTCATGCGGTGTGATAAGGTGGGCTAAAACGAGGGATGCTATTTCGGGAAAAATGATTTTCAAAACTAAATGTAAAGGCTCCCGCGGTGTATAAGGAAAGAATATGAGTTACTTTTGTGATTTGGGTCTACGAGGTGGTACCTCGGTAATAGCCCTTGTTGATCTTTCTCTATTTGTTGTACTTGTCTTGGTTGTTTGTTTCATAACATGTCAATCCTTGTTTCCTTCCGTATTATATTATCTGCCTTGATTCTGTGTAGTTATTTTTGGTAAATTCCTTATTTATTTTATTTCCATTGTTAATATCATTGTATCGTTATATCTTTCGCCATGTTTCTTATTATTATTCCAGTAGGGCCTTGACCTGACCTCGTCAATACCCTACCAAGGTTAGGATTGACACTTATTAGGTACCGTTGTGGTGTACTCATACAACACTTTTGCACAATCGTTTTGTGCACATCCAGGTACATCTTATCAGTCCCGACACTAGTGAGCTGAGTTTGCATTTGGAGACTTCAAGGTATACCTGCCCGCGTTCGCAGGCCTCGGAGTCCCCTTCTATCCCTTTTTATATTTTCCTTCTTTACTAGACACAGTTGTATAGGAATGGTTTTGGTATTGTCATAGAGCTTGTGACTTGTATTACACCGGGTTTTGGGCTATTGTATATACTTTGAGTTGTAGAGATTTCCCTTTTTATATATGATGTTGAGTTTTTTGAGATTTTAGATTATTGTTTTTATTCACTTCCGTATGTTTGTTAGGCATACCTAGTCTTAGAGACTAGGTGTCGTCACGACATCATACGGAGGGAAATTGGGGTCGTGACAAGCTCGTGCTCGAAGTCCCAACCAGCAAAGTGATCCGCTAATCTATAAAGTGCCCGGATATGACTAACAATGAGGCCGAGCATGAGGCAGTAGTTACATGACTGAGGTTAGCACTCGAATATGGGGTGAGGCGCCCAAGACTACGCTGCGACTCCCAGCTCATAGTCAACAAAGTTACTGGGATTTTCCAGATCAAAGAACAAAGATTACAGAAATATCAGATCGAGAATTGCAAATTGTTTCCCAGATTTGATGAATGTCATCTCGACTAGATTCCACGAACCCAGAACGTCAAGGAGGAGGACCTCGTAAAATTGGTCGGCGTAACAAAAAACATAACCCCACGGGACAAAAATGTGGTGCATATCCTCAACTAAGTCTTAGACCATGTTGAGGTAAAATCTTTAAACTTAACCTAGGACTGGGGCAATTGCATTATAAATTACTTGCAGGACGACTCTCTCCCTAATGACAAAAAGGAAGCCAGAAAGGTGAGAATGCAAGCAACAAGGTACAACATCATCAACAATGAATTGTATAAAAGGACGTATGGCGGCCCTTGGCAAAATGCTTGGGCCCAAACTAGACTCAACTTGTCCTCAAGGAAGTCTTCGAAGGTCACTGTGGTAGTCACTTCGGTGACCGAGCACTCGTCAGATGCCTCATACGGGCAAGACACTACTGGTCCACCATGAAGAAAGATGCTTTGAAATTCGTAAATAAGTGAGAACAATGTCAAAAGTACGCCCTAATAATCCACCAAGCAGGCGAACACCTCAGTCCATCACCTCGCCATGGCCATTCATCAAATGGGGGATGGACATCGTGGGACCACTCCTACCGGGACGAGGTAACATTAAATTTCTTTTAGTTTTAACTGACTACTTATCCAAGTGGGTAAAATTAGGTGCATTTTCCCAAGTTTGTGAGCAGGACGTAATCGGCTTTATCTGGAAGAACGTCATCTACCGATTCGGCCTTCGCAAGAAAATAAGCCGCGACAACGGACCCAAATTCACAGGGAGAAAAATCACCGAGTTCTTCAAAAAATGGCATATCAAAAGAATACTCTCAACCCCATACCATCTAGCTGGAAATGGATAAGTAGAATCCTCCAACTAGTAGATTTTGAACAACATGAGGAAGAAACTCGCAGATGCTAAGGGACTGTGGCCAGAAACACTCCTAGGGGTATTGTGGGCACACAAGACAACCCCAAAAACAAGCACATGAGAAACACCTTACTCCTTAGTCTATGGGTCTAAAACACCAACGAGAGCGGCAACAACAACGACGAGAACAGAAGGCAAGATCTTGATGAAATCAAAGAATGAAGATACATGGGATATGTAAGAATGGTCGCACGTAAGAAGCAAGCAGAACGCTACTACAATAGAAAACCCAAGGTACGATTACTCAAAGTCATGGACTACACTCTCAAGGCCAAGACCCAAGCAGGAAGAGACTCCCGAGAAGGGAAATTAGGAGCCAATTGGGACGAACCGTACAAAATCATAGGCAGGGCAGACAAAGGGTCATTCCAGCTGGAGGCATTAGAAGGAAAGCTGCTACCGGACAATTGGAACATCAGCTACCTCAAGCACATCAACTTCTAAACCTGTAAGTTGTACTTTTTTTCCCTCAATTGAGTTTTGTCCCACAGGGTTTTGTCAAGGCGGTTTATAACGAGGCAACGAACGGGACATTTTGAGGTTGAGTACGCAGGGACGGACGCATTTCATTGCCCGACTCCTCAAGAATATTTGAGTCGAACAATGAAGGGACAAGATGTACTGGGACTAGGACTGGAATGCTAGCCAACACCCAAAATTTGTTATTTTCTCCAAACATGCCTCAGGGCAAAATGATGTAATCGATATAAAATGTGATTAAAATGAATGAGATACATGTTTGTTAGAACTGTTCTCCTAAGTCCATCAATTAAGAGGCGATGCGTTCGACCAGCTCGAACAAAACTCCCCAGCCCATGGCCACACTTCAACTAAGAATGTTATGTTCGAACAGCTCGAACAAAACTCCTCGGCCCCTGGCCATGTCTCAATAAAGAGGACATCGGTTCGACCAGCTTGAATGGAACTCCTTGGCCCATGGCCACTCCACACTTACACAAAGGGCATTCACTCGACCAGCTTGAGTGAAGTCCCCGGGCCCCATGGCCATCGCGACCCAGAGTGCACATCCTCGACCATGTCAAAAGAATCTTCTCAACCTCGCGATCACCCAAATTGGAGGGGACAACTCTCGACAAAAAGTTCTTAACAGAATGACCTCGCCTAATGAAGTTATGCGCTCGCCTCGACATGTAAGGCGCTAGAAATCATTAAACATAGACAAGCACCTCGGGTAATTGGACGTGCGTGCTTTTGGATAATAATGAAAGGGAGGAATACTGATGTAAATCCAAAACCACAAATAAGGAACAAAAAAAGCTATTCAAAAATGGACGACCACAGAAACTCAAAAGAAGGAGAGAGAAGGTACGCATAAAACCAAACTTGACTTTAATATATTTAGATAAGATTATTTACAAGGAGCACGAAGACGCCAACAAAAAAGGAAAGAAGAGTACAAAGGGCTAAACAAAATTAAGCTCGGAATACCTAACAACCGCCTTAGCCTTGGTCTCCGCCACCTGCTTCATCATCATCTCGGAAAAACGTAGAGTCGCACCAGGTGTTGTCCTCAAGATCAGGAAGATATTCTTTACTATCACCCTCTACATCAGGCTGAGGGGTGTCAGAGTCGTAATCACAAGCCAACCGGGCATCACGAGCTTTGATTCGAGCCTCCTCCAAGGCAGTTTCATAAACGAAGCCCATTTGGCCCAACTCTTAGACCACCTCTACATGTGCCTCAACAAGAATCCACTTCTCGTACTGTTCTCGCAGAACAGACGGGAACTCAAAAGCACATGAAGTGGAGGACCATTCAAGCAGCTCGACATTCTCATTCTTCGCAGCAGAAGTGCGCTCATGCAGTTCGACATTCTCATTCGTCGCAGCAGAAGCATGCTCATGCAGTTCGGGATTCTCCTTCTCCAATTCACCAATCCTCTCCTCGAGTTGAGCCTCTTTAGCATTAACCATCGACTGAATGTTATCCCTATCATAACAGAGACTTCTATTAGCAAGCTCTAAAAGGTCAACTCTCCTCCGAGCTTGTCTCCGAGAAGACTCCGCCTCCTCAAACAGCTTTTGCTTATGAGCTTCCTCCCCCCTAAGCCCGTCCACTTCGAACTGACGCTCATCTAACCGATCCTATAGCTGGTCGACCTGGCCATTGAGATCGCGACACTGAGCCTCAACGCCCCTACTTAGCTCAAGGTCCTCATCCTTCCTCTTCAATGCCCCTTACAAAGAATTGAGTAGCTCCACGGATGCGAGTAGCTCTTCATATTTCCTTTTCAGCTCCTCCCTCAGGGCAGTCACGTCACTCCCCTCACAGAGACTCCTCTCAGCCTCCTTGTACCACCCTCGGTACTCCTCAAACTTGAACCTCATTTTATAGTAGACCTGCTTCGGCCTCTGCTCTCTCTCTGCACACTCTCGATCTCCATGATTACGGCCTACACGCAAAGGAAAAAAGAGGAAACAAGGTAAGATTCTGTGATGCCCAAAATGTCATCTTTAAATTTAATAATTAATTTTGTGTTCTAAGACCTCAAAAAGCACTATTTATCATTCCTCGACTTGCGTGCATAGTCCGTAAAAATTTTCAAAAAGCTTTCAGGTGAAAAATGGATTAAAATGTGAATTAGGGCTTTAAAACTCAACTGAGTTGACTTTGGTCAACATTTTGAGCAAACGGACTCGGATCAGTATTTTGACAATTCCTGTAGGTCCGTATTGTGATTTGGGACTTAGGCGTATGCCCTAAATCAAATTCCGAGGTCCCTAGCCCGAGATATGGAATTTTGATGAAAAATTAAAAGTTTAAGTTCAAATAGTGACCGGATGTCAAATTATGTGCAAATGACTCCGGAATAGAATTTTGATGATTCCAACAGCTCCGTATGATGATTTTGGATGTGGGAGCATGATCGAAATTTTATTGGGAAGTCCGTAGTGGAATTAGGCTTGAAATGCCAAAAGTTGACTTTTTGGGAAGTTTGACCGGGGGTTGACTTTATGATATCGAGGTCGAAATCCGATTATGGAAATTGGAATAGGTCTGTTATGTCATTTATGACTTGTGTGCAAAATTTGAAGTTATTCTGAATTGATTTGATGTGTTTCAGCACAAGATATAGAATTTGAAAGTTCAAAATTCATAGATTTTGATTTGAGGTGCGATTCGTCGTTTTGATATTGTTTGATGTGGTTTGAAGCCTCGACTAAGTTCGTATGGTATTTTGGGACATGTTGGAATAATTGGTTAAGGTCCCGAGGGTCTCGGGTGGATTTCGGAAGGTAAACGGATTGAATGAAGGCTGGTAGAGCAGTTTTGCCAGAAATTTCTGATGTGTGGAGCCGACTTTGGAAGCTTATATCTCACAATTCATAAGGAATCGGAAATATTTCAAAACATCAAAGTTGTAGTCGTTTGATTTTAGTTTTCAGAAAGTTAAATCATTCATCATTTGGATATTTGTACATAAAGTATGATCGATTGAAACAAGGCTGGTAGAGCAGTTTCTGTTGGATCTTTAGTGACGGAAAATGGACTTTTAGTGACGGATGGGCAGAAACTTCAGGGCCAAAAATGGTCATTTCCTTCATTTCGTTTTGGATTTTTGGAGCACGGTTCTTGGGAGATTTTTGGGAGATTTTCACGGAAAAATATTGGGGTAAGTGTTCCTTATCCTATATTATTTATATTTCATGATTCCATACTCATTTACATCATGAATCCGTGAATTTATGGAAGAAAAATTAAGATTTTTGCAAAATCTTCCAAAAATGAAAATTTAAGATTTGGAGGTCGAGTTGTTATCGGAATTTGATAAAATTTATATGGGTGGACTCGTAATTGAATGGGTTGTCGGATTTTGTAAGTTTCACCGGATTTCGAGATGTGGGCCCCACGGGCAAATTTTGAGCTAATTTCGGATTTTATTGAAAGAAATATAATATTTTCTTATGAAATTGATTGTTATATTTTTTGTTGACTGTATCGAACTAATTATGACTAGATACGAGTCGATCGGAGTCGGAAAAATTAAGGAAAAAGTATAATACTTAGTTAAATTGGAGCAAGTCGAGGTAAGTGTCTTGTCTAACCTTGTGTGGGGGAAATTCCCTAGGATTGATAATTGTAATGTGTGGAAAGTCGTGTACACGAGGTGACGAGTGTGTACACATTCTAAATGTGAAAGATTATATTTTAAATTGTGTAGATTACTGTTGCGCATTAATTAAATTATTTTATTTTGTTATATTCTTCATTATTGATTTAATTTTTATATTTTTATATTTGCTTGACCTTTTCCTGCTAATTGTTTTATCAATTTAGTTGGAACTTGATTTCTTTTATTCTGTGCATTATTTGAAGGTTGATTTTTTTTAAATTAAATATTATTAATATGAAGTATTTGACATTTTTAAACTTGACATTGAAGCAACGTATTAAAGATTTTAAAATATTATTTACTCCTGAATATTTTTGTAAGATTTTCGTACTCATTAAGATGGAGCAGTGATTTCTTTATTGTAGAAAAATATTATTGTTGAATTATTTTGACATGAGCCGTGAGCTCTTTATTGTGAAAAAGTATTATTGTTGAATTATTTTGACATGAGCCGTGAGCTCTTTATTGTGGAAAAATATTATTGTTGAATTATTTTGACATGAGCCATGAGCTCGTTATTGTGGAAAAATATTATTGTTGAATTATTTTGACATGAGTCGTGAGCTCTTTATTGTGGAACAATATTGTTGATGAGTTATTTTGGCATGTTAAATTATTTGAGCACCTGAGGTGCAAATTGTGATATTGATACGCATGCGGTGGTATAAGGTCTGAGTATTAAAACGCATGCGGTGAGATAAGGGTGGCTTGATACGCGTGGCTAGTAGGGGGAACTACTAGAAGTCATGCGGTGTGATAAGGATGTCTAAAACGCGGGATGCTATTTCGAAAAAAATATTTTCTTTAAAATAAATTGTGAAGGCTCCCGCAGTGAGATAAGAAAATGAGATATTGTGAATTTGTTTATGATTTGGGACTACGAGGCGGTACCTCGGGAGCGCCCTTGTTGATATTGATTTATGGCCGCAGTTGCATTTGATTATTGTTGTGATTTCTTAAAGTTGAAAAGAATTCTGTTTTGTTTCCATGAGGTATTTATTTGCCATTATTTGATGTAATTAAATGTGACATACTACTGGATTCATTTCCATTGTCATTTTATATTATAATATTGTTTAAACATTTTACCATGTCATTATTTATTCTCCAGTAGGGCCTGACCTGACCTAGTCACTACTCTATCGAGGTTAGGCTTGGCACTTACTGGGTACTGCTATGGTGTACTCCTACTACGCTTCTGCACATTATTTTGTGCAGATCCAGGTACATCTTATCAGACCAGGCATTAGTAAACTAGTTGTACGAGGAGACTTCGAGGTATATCTGCCAGCGTCCGCAGACCCTGGAGTTCCCTTCTATCTTACTATGTTGTCTTCCTTATTTGCTTTAGACTCTGATGTATAGAGACATAGAGAATAAATTCTTAGAAGCTTGTGACTTATTTCTACCGGATTTTAGGAGTTGAAATTGTTTGAATTGTAGTTTATTTATTTCAGATATTTATTATTATTCTGCATTGATAGGCTTACATAGTCTTAGCGACTAGGTATCATCACGACATCCTACAGAGGGAATTTGGGGTCTTGACAAGTTGGTATCAGAGCTCTAGGTTCATAGGTGTCATGAGTCACAAGCAGGTTTAGTAGTGTCTTGCGGATCGGTACAGAGACGTCTGTATTTATCTTTGAGAGGCTATGGAACTGTTAGGAAATATTCACTTCTTTGACTTCTTATTGTGCGGCATTGATTTAGCTTGAAACATATATCTTATATTCCTTTGTATCCACTCGTGTATGATATTGCGCACTCGGTATCAGTTGTGCGTCGACGATTCGTGATGCCGTAGATGGACTATGAGGGAGCCAGAGATGCTCAAACATTGCCTCAACCTATGGTTCCGACTGAAGATGCGGGCGTATTGAGAGATCACCTAGTGAATCATGTGGGGGTGCAACGGACATTGGTGTATGGTTGATTTATACAAGCTGCGAAGGTTATTATTGTGGATCATCGGACGTTGGGAAATATGACTTTGTGCCGAGTGGGGGGAGTCCACTACCAATGGGTTGATTGCGGGGTCATGTGTTATATATGTTTTAGCCTGAAATGTATATATGTGGTACTGAAAGGTTCCCTAAAATTTACACATGTTTAAGACTTGAGATTTTGTAGAGGATAAGGTTGGGACTTACGGTATGTCCGCCTCCTTAATAATGTTATACTTCAATACCAAAGGAGTTATAGAAACAACCCTAAATTTGTAGAAGGTCTACTCAGCGTGGACGTCACTGTTGCGGATTTTGGGGTGCTTCGGAGGAAGTACACTTGTTGACGAGGGTCTGGACTATGTGGTTCGTGACAAGATTTGTCTGTATGGAGATCTAATTTTGTGATCGTTGTGTATAAATAGGGGTAAGGGTTACCCCAAAGAAGAATCGAAGAGTATATTAAGAAATTGATCAGCTCAACAGTATTGAGTCAGCATAACAAAAGAAGAAATTTGCCTTGGGAGAGACAATTCTCCACCAGTGTTCGTGGCAAGCCTATGAAAAGGGCAGACCAACCAATGCAACACCGCCCACTTGGCTCAGTTCTCAGAAATGCTTTTGAAAGAGTTTGTTACCCACACTCTCCGTAATATGTAGCGCATATGGTTTGAACAGTTGCGTCAGGTTACCATTGACGGTGTCAGAATATGTCATCAAGTTCAATAAGTTAGCCCGTCATACTCCTACTTTGCTTCCTACAACCAGCGGGTGAGTCCACAGACTCATTAAAGGACTCAATTATGATCGTAAAATTTTGTACGACTCGGGAGCTACAAACTGATACTTCATTTTTGCTAGTTTTACAAATTACCAAGATATTAGAATGTGTTCGGGGTGAGGAAAAAGGAAACTAAGGAGACCAAGACATCTCGAGGTTCTGGGGGATTCAATGGATTCTACTCTGCAAGTATAAATCATTATAGCGGGGGCTCGGGCAGTCGGCCAGCCCAGTCCGCACATCAGATTACTCGGGGTGCTCCAGTAAGTTCTTTTAATGCACCACAGACATGAGTTCCTACAATGGTTATTCCAGTTATCTGGCACAGACTCAATATGAGCAGCCTAACCCGCAAAGGGGTTGTTATAAATACGGTGATACTAGGCACATCATGAGAAAATTGTCCCAAACTTGGGAGAGATTTATTTCATTAAAGCACTCAGGCTACGTGCCCCATTGCAGTTACTACACCACCCACACGGCCAGTTAGGGGTGGAGGACAGATGGGTAGAAGGCGTCCTAGAGGTGGAGACCCAGCCGTTGATATATTTGTTTTATGGTATGGCGGAGGTCGCTACATCAGTTGGTGTCATTACAGGTACGACCTTGATATAATATAAAGGAATAATTTCCTTAACTTGATTCGTTTTTGAGTATGGAGACGAGTCCTCCTATTATGCTCCACTTATGAGTGAGTTTTATAATTCTATAATCTACTTATGTGTTTACTCCTGTTGGGAGATTCCATGGAGATAACTACGCCTATCATTCCACGTTGGTCACTAATAAGACCTGTGAGGCTAAATGTGGTTTTTTGTTACTCATTTCGGTAAGTTTTGTTGTAATTTATGGATAATTAATTACAAATTGTGAATTATATGCCCTACCAGTGTGGGGTTCATTATGTGTTGTGATTTTCTTTTTTAACAAAAATTATTTAGAAGGAGCAAATGAAAAGTTTCGATTGGAACGATGTGCATATTACTTGTGATTCAGAACCGAGGACGAGATCCTCGCATTTTAATATAAACTGATATGTTTAAACCGAGCTACGAGCAGCGGTGAAAGTTATATAAGGACGAGATCCTTGTGAGGAAAATTCTTGTGTTTAAGTTCACCCTTATGAATTTTAATTTGTACTATAGTACTAATAGGGAGTCATGCATGTTAGGCTTATTTGAAAATTCTATATGAAATTCTATGTGCATACTTATTGAGTTTTAATCTGCGAGGTAGGTTCCCGCCCAGGTGACGTCAAATGTGACTCATTAATTCGGGTAAATAATTATGAGGTCTTCATGCCTCGTATCTCGTTATCAGTATTGTGAAGGTTTAAAACGAGATTTTTGTTAACATGAAGTTAATTGACGAATTTGTAATTGATTATGAACAACTATTAAGACTAGATTGACCCAGAAGGGTGCTCCGTTCATATGGGCCGAGGAATGTGAGGAGAGCTTTCAAAAGATCAAACAGCTTTGACTACAACCCCAATGTTGGTATTACCTACAGGTTCAAGGTCTCATATTGTGTATTGTGATGCATCGCATATTAACCTCGGCGCAGTGTTGATGCAAGACGGTAGGAGCATGAGAAGAATTATCCTGCACACAACCTTGAGTTAGCAGCTATTGTTCATGCCTTAAAGATTTGGCAGCATTATTTGTACGGTGTCCATTGCGAGGTATACATCGATCACCGAAGTTTACAACATATGTTTAAACAGAAGGATCTTAATTTGCGGCAACGGAGATGGTTGGAGTTGCTTAAGGATTATGATATCACCATTCTCTTTCATCTTGGGAAGGCCAATGTAGTGGCCGATGCCTTGAGTCATAAGGCGGAGAGTTTGGGCAGCTTAGCATATTTACCGGTAGCAGAGAGGCCTTTAGCCTTGGATGTTTAGGCCTTGGCCAACCAGTTTGTTAGACTGATGTTTCCGAGTCGAGCCGAGTTTTGGCTTGTGTGGTTTCTCAGTCTTCTCTTTGTGACCGTATCAGGGAACATCAGTATGATGACCCCCATCTGCTTGTCCTTAAGGACACAGTTCAGCACGGCGATGCCAAGGAAGTCACTATTGGAGATGAAGATGTATTATGGATGCAGGGCAGGCTATGTGTGCCAAATGTAGATAGTTTGCGCGACTTGATTTTCCAGGAGGCTCACAGTTCGCGGTACTCCATTCATCCGGGTGCTGCAAAGATGTATCAAGACTTGAGACAACACTATTGGTGGAGGCGGATGAAGAAAGACATAGTGGAATATGTAGCTCGGTGCCTAAATTGTCACCAGGTGAAATATGAGTATCAACGACCGAGTGGATTGCTTCAGAAGTTGGAAATTCCAGAATGGAAATGGGAGCGGATCACTATGGATTTCATTGTTGGGCTCCCACGGACTCGGAGGAAGTTCGATGCAGTTTGGGTGATGGTGGATAGATTGACCAAGTCAGCTCATTTCATTCCTTTGATTACTACTTACTCTTCAGAGCAACTGGCTCAGGTATATATTCGCGAGATTGTCAGACTTCACGGTATACCGGTATCTATCATTTCTGACCGAGGTACACAGTTTATCTCACAGTTTTGGAGGGCTGTACATCGAGAGTTGAGTACTCGTGTGGAGTTGAGTACAACATTTCACCCTCAGACGGACGGGCAGTCCGAACGCACTATTCAGATACTGGAGGATATGCTTCGTGAGTGTGTGATAGATTTGGGGGGTTCTTGGCATTAGTTCTTACCACTTGCGGAGTTTGCTTACAACAACAGTTGCCAGTCAAGCATTCATATGGCTCTGTATAAGGCCTTGTATGGTATGTAGTGCCGGTCCCCAGTGGGTTGGTTCGAACCGGGCAAGGCTAGGCTATTGGGTACAGACTTGGTTTAGGATGCCATGGAAAAAGGTTAAGTTGATTCAGGATTGACTTCGTACAACCCAATCTAGACAGAAGAGTTATGCGAATTGGAAGGTTCGTGATATTGCATTCATGGTTGGTGAGCGGGTATTGCTCCGAGTTTTGCCTATGAAGGGTGTGATGAGATTCAGGAAGAAGGTCAAGTTGAGCCCTAGGTATATTGGGCCTTTTGAGATTCTTGAGAGAGTTGGAGATGTGGCTTACAAACTTGCACTACCACCTAGTCTCTCTGCGGTTCATCCGGTATTCCATGTTTCCATACTTCGAAAATATCACGGCGATCCGTCTCATGTGTTAGACTTCAATTCGGTTCAGTTGGACAAGGATCTATCTTATGTTGAGCAACCAGTGGCTATTTTGGATAGGCTGGTTCGAAAGCTGAGGTCAAAGAACATTGCTTCCGTGAAGGTTCAGTGAAGGGGTCATCCGGTCGAAGAGGTGACTTGGGAGACCAAGCATGATATGCGCAGCTGTTATCTATACTTATTCACCACCTTAGGTACTTTTTCTAACTCCGTTCGAGGACGAATGTTTGTTTTAAAGGTGGAGAATGTGATGATCCAAAATGTTATCGTTAAATTTAATAATTAATTTTATATTCTAAGACCTCGAAAAATAATATTTATCATTCCTCGACTTGCGTGCGCAGTCTGTAAAATTTTCCAGAAAGTTTTCAGGTGAAAAATGGATTAAAATGTGAATTAGAGCTTTAAAACTCAACTGAGTTGACTTTGGTTAACATTTTGAGCAAACGGACTTGGATCAGTATTTTGATAGTTCCGGTAGGTCCGTATCGTGATTTGAGACTTAGGCGTATGCCCGAAATAAAATTCAGAGGTCCCTAGCCCGAGATATGGAATTCTGATGAAAAATTAAAAGTTTAAGTTCAAATAGTGACCGGATGTCAAATTATGTGCAAACGACCCCGGAATAGAATTTTGATGATTCCAACAGCTCCGTATGGTAATTTTGGACTTAGGAGCGTGATCGAAATTTTATTTGAAAGTCCGTAGTGGAATTAAGCTTGAAATGCCAAATGTTAAATTTTTGGGAAGTTTGACCGGGGGGTTGACTTTTTGATATCAAGGTCGGAATCTAATTCTGGAAATTGGAATAGGTCTGTTATGTCATTTATGACTTGTGTGCAAAATTTGAAGTCATTCCGAATTGATTTGATGTATTTCGGCATAAGATATAGAATTTGAAAGTTCAAAGTTCATAGATTTTGATTTGAGGTGCGATTCATTGTTTTGATGTTGTTTGATATGGTTTGAAGTCTCGACTAAGTTCGTATGATATTTTGGGACATGTTGGAATAATTGGTTAAGGCCCCGAGGGTCTTGGGTGGATTTCGGAAGGTAAACGTAATGGATTTCGGACAAAGAGTGCTGGAAATTTCTGTTGCAGATATTTCGTGCGTGGATCCAATTTTGGAAGCTTATATCTCGCAATTCATACGGAATCAGAAAATTTTCAAAACATGAAAGTTGTATTCGTTTGATTCTAGTTTCTAGAAAGTTAAACCATTCATTATTTGGACATTTGTACAGAAAGTTATGGTGGATTGAATGAAGGCTGGTAGAGCAGTTTTGCCAGAAATTTCGGATGCGTGGAGCCGACTTTGAAACCTTATATCTCGCAATTCATAAGGAATCGAAAAATTTTCAAAACATCAAAGTTGTAGTCGTTTGATTCTAGTTTCCAGAAAGTTAAACCATTCATCATTTGGATATTTGTACATAAAGTTATAATTAATTGAAGAAAGGCTAGTAGAGCAGTTTTTGGTGGACCTTTAGTGACGGAAAATGGACTTTTAGTGACGGATGGGTAGAAACTTAAGGACCAAAAATGGTCATTTCTTTTATTTCGTTTTGGATTTTTGGAGCACGGTTCTTGGGCGATTTTTACGGAAAAATATTGGGGTAAGTGTTCTTTATCCTATATTATTTATATTTCATGATTCCATACTCATTTACATCATGAATCCATGAATTTATGGAAGAAAAATCAAGATTTTTGCAAAATCTTTCAAAAACGAAAATTTAAGATTTGGAGGTCGAGTTGTTATCGGAATTTGATAAAATTGGTATGGGTGGACTCGTAATTGAATGGGTTGTCGGATTTTGTAAGTTTTGCCGGATTCCGAGATATGGGTCCCACGGACAAATTTTGAGCTAATTTTGGATTTTATTGAATAAAATATAATATTTTCTTATGAAATTGATTACTATATTTTTTTTATTGACTGTATCGAATTAATTATGACTAGATACGAGTCGATCGGAGTCGGAAAAATCGAGGAAAAAGGATAATACTTGGTTAAATTGGAGCAAGTCGAGGTAAGTGCCTTGTCTAACCTTGTGTGGGAAATTCCCCTAGGATTGATAATTGTAATGTGTAAAAAGTCGTGTACACGAGGTGACGAGTGTGTACACGGGCTAAATGTGAAAGATTATATTTTAAATTGTGTAGATTACTGTTGCGCATTAATTAAATTATTTTATTTTGTTATATTCTTCATTATTGATTTAATTTTATATTTTTAAATTTGCTTGACCTTTTCCTGCTAATTGTTTTATCAATTAGTTGGAACTTGATTTTTTTTATTCTGTGCATTATTTGAAGGTTGCCTTTCTTTAAATTAAATATTATTAATATGAAATATTTGACATTTTTAAACTTGATATTGAAGCAACGCATTAAAGATTTTGAAATATTATTTTCCTGAATTATTTACTCCTGAATATTTTTGTAAGATTTTCGTACTCATTGTGATGGAGCAGTGAGCTCTTTATTGTGGTAAAATATTATTGTTGAATTATTTTGACATGAGCCGTGAGCTCTTTATTGTGGAATAATATTATTGTTGAATTATTTTGACATGAGCCGTGAGCTCTTTGTTGAATTATTTTGACATGAGCCGTGAGCTCATTATTGTGGAAAAATATTATTGTTGAGTTATTTTGACATGAGTCGTGAGCTCTTTATTGTAGAACAATATTGTTGATGAATTATTTTGGCAAGTTAAATTATTTGAGCACCTGAGGTGCAAATTGTGATATATTGTGATATTGATACGCATGCGGTGATATAAGGTCTAGGTATTGAAACGCATGCGGTGAGACAAGGGTGGCTTGATACGCGTGGCTAGTAGGGGGAACTACTAGAAGTCATGCGGTGTGATAAGGATGGCTAAAACGTGGGATGCTATTTCAGGAAAAATATTTTCTTTAAAATAAATTGTGAAGGCTCCCGCGGTGAGATAAGGAAATGAGATATTGTGAATTTGTTTATGATTTGGGACTACGATGCGGTACCTCGGGAGTGCCCTTGTTGATATTGATTTATGGTCGCAGTTGCCTTTGATTATTGTTGTGATTTCTTAAAGTTGAAAAGAATTTTGTTTTGTTTCCACGCGGTGCGGTATTTATTTTTCATTATTTGATGTAATTAAATGTGACATACTACTGGATTCATTTCCATTGTCATTTTATCTTATAATATTGTTTAACCATTTTACCATGCCATTATTTATTCTCCTGTAGGGCCTGAGCTGACCTCGTCACTACTCTACCGAGGTTAGGATTGGCACTTACTGGATACCGCTGTGGTGTACTCATACTACGCTTCTGCACATCTTTTTGTGCATATCCAGGTACATCTTATCAGATCACGCATCAGTAAACTAGCTGTACGAGGAGACTTTGAGGTATATCTGCCAGCGTCCGTAGACTCCGGAGTCCCCTTCTATCTTACTATGTTGTCTTCCTTATTTGCTTTATACTCTGATGTATAGAGACATAGAGAATAAATTCTTAGAAGCTTGTGACTTATTTCTACCGGGTTTTGGGAGTTGAAATTGTTTGAATTGTAGTTTATTTATTTCAGATATTTATTATTACTCCGCACTGATAGGCTTACCTAGTCTTAGTGACTAGGTGCCATCACGACATCCTACGGAGGGAATTTGGGGTCGTGACAGATTGAAGAGCGAACCAAAGCCGAGAAGAAAAGGAAATGACTTGCCCAGAAAGCAAGGCCGACGATGCTCTTGGATAGAGTGCTGCCATTCAACTCCCCGAGAGTCTGATTCTCAGCATCATAACCGAATGGGTAGAATGCCTGAATTATGACCCCGATATTTTTAAGCAGGTCGTGATGCGACAAAATTGTAATTGTCCTCGACCCTCCTTCTATTCTCACCTCAATTTGAGTCATCCCACTATAGATCATCTCATGCTCTTCGGGATCGAAGTCAGAGTCGGATTATTCTCTAATGGACTCAGCCCACTCACTGCCCTGCTCGGCCGGCAGTTTGCCCTTTCCCTTATTAGCCGGGGAAGCTGCCTAAGCTTGTTCGGCGAACGGTGCCTCCTCATGCCCAGGAAGTGCGGGAACCTCGGAAGCGGCATTCACGACGGCCTTATCCCCTTCAGACCGAGAAGAAGCCGCAATATCAGCCTTCTCCAATCGAGGCATCTTTGGGGCCATCCCTACATCCCCCTCGACCAAAGCTCTCGCAACATCTTGCACCTCGGCCTCAGGGGAAGATTTAGACAAGTCGACCACCGTAGGCATATTAGCTCCCCCATCTATGGACCTCCTCTTTCGGGGCCTCAAGCTTGTGCCGTGTGAGGGAACATCAACGTAGTACGCCCTCAAAAGTGAGGCATGCATGCATCATCTAGTAGAAGTAGAGGCAGGAGTGGAGCATCTAGCTCCGGCGGTAGTCATAATTGCATGTATGCTTTGGCAGGTCATCAGGACCCAAAGGCTGCATAAGGTTAAACGCAATAAGATTGACGAACTCAGAATACAACGTCAGCTAAAGACAACATACTAATGTTACCTCACGGGAGAGGAGCCGGTTTTTACTTTTGCCAAAAGTTAGGCCAATCTTGAATTCCTGTAGTACGAGGATGAACCTGCCTGACCCAGTCAGCAAGTTTCGGTAACAACTGGAGGCTCCGAGTAGTAGCTGCAAGATGAGAAGAGTCAATACGCAAAATCAAACACGCATGATCATATAAAGGGACAGAGACAGTAAAAGTTCTTACTGGCGCGGTTCCAAGTCTCCAGGAAGTCCGTGACATCGGCCACAACAGACTCAGTTTTGACGAAAAAGAAGTCGAGCCAAAATTGCTGACTACCCTTGTTGTCCGTCCTGACGATCATTGATTTGCCTCCACGATGGCGAATGTTCAACATCGTGCCCCTATAGAAGCTGGGCATATACAGGTGCACAAAGTGCCACAGAGTGACCTCGACACCGGCCAACTCGGCGACCTTAGACAACATCTTGATTACTTTATATATCAAGGGCGCAAGTTGAGCTGGACAGACCCGGTAATGATGGCAGAACTCCTCCACCAAAGGAGATAGAGGAAAAGAGTAGCCGATGGTGAAGGGGTAGGCGTAAAGGCTTCAATACCCTAGGCGGTGAGTGTACACTTCGTCATCGCTTGTTGGTACAAGTTCCACCTAGTCGGGAATACCATACTTGGCCTTAAATTCTACCAACGCTTTGCCATTAAGGAAGATCGGAAAGCCTCAACCATCGCCTCCGGCTATCGCTGCAAGTCCGGTTTCATATCAGGATTACGATGAACTATCTCATCAACCGAGGGAAGAGCCTCTGCTTTAACGCCGACAGAAGCATCTTCCCCGCAGAGAGAGGCCGTAATATAAGGCTGGCATGTGGGCCGGTCCAGACCCGGAACCGGCCTGGGACCGCGGGCCAAGACCGTTAAGACCGGATTTAGTGGGCCCGGGCCGGTCTCGTGGGGCGGTCCTATGCTTTGGGCCCGCCAGGGCCCGGGACCGGACCGGTCCCTTAACGGGCCAAACGGTCCCAACGGTCAACTTTAAAAAAAAAATTGAAATTTAAAAATAAAAAAATAATATATATATATATATATATATATATATATATATATGTGTGTGTGTGTATGTGTGTGTGTGTGTGTGTGTGTGTGTGTGTTTTTTAATTAGTTATATATGTGTGTATGTATTTTTTTAATTACTTATAATAATATAACCCCTTTATTCTCCATTAATTCTTGTCCCCTTTATATAATAATATAATAAAATAACTCCTTTATTCTCCATTACTTCTTATCCCTTTTATATAATAATATAATAAAATAACCTCTTCATTCTCCTTTACTTTTTGTCCCCTTTATATAATAATATAATAAGATAATAAAATAACCCATATTTAAAAACAATTTTAAAATCTGGTGGGTCCACTTAGCATATTTAGCCTGCGGGCCGGACCTTTTAGCCCGGGACCAAACAGGCCCGGTTCCGATCCCGGGTCGGTCCCTACAAAAAGACCATTTTGCCCGGGCTCGTTTGGCCCGTTTTATTTGGGACCGGTCTGGGACGGGGTCCGGGACCGTTTGGACTGACCCACTTGGCCTGTTTAGGCCCGAGACCGGCCCACTTGCTACCCTTACCGTAATAGCCAAAGGATTGGCTGGAGCTCCCTCACTCACACTGGGGACGTCTCCGCCGTGAGCACCAGAAGGAGAATTAGACATATCTATGAAGAAATGGAAAGGGGGGAAAGAAAGTTACGGAAATAGAAAAAACCTTAGAAGTTGGTTGACAAAGTAAGAAGATTTGGGAGAAGATGAAGGAGGTGTTGGTAGCAAAAATGAAGGATAAAACTCAAAAGGCGGCAATCAGCCCCCCTTTTAAAGGAGGACCCTCGATATTCGAATCGATTCTTTATGATTGCAGCCGCAGTCGAAACGACAGAGCCAATCTGAAAGCTATGCGTATTCTGGCGTGACACATCAGGAGCAGACGTCACTCTAATGCCCGACGTCACTCCTGAGCCATGTTAGGTTCCCACCAAAAGTAACTCGGGAAGATCAAGACGACATAAATTCAAAACATGCGGCTCTCATAACTCCACATCGTCTGCCTCTAACGTTGACCATGTCTATCATTATCCACTTATCCAGCCCATCCCTAAGGACGACCTCGACAAGCGGAGGGACTAAATGTATGGGTGAAAACTTCATTTGACGTATTTGATCCAGTCATCAGTAATAAAGCCTATGATGGTGGTGACGTTCCATGATGACTCCAAAAGATTGAGGTCATAAAATGGTGCCGAGGTCGAACTGACTTAGTAGAGGACGAGAACGAGTATTCATTCTGGATACGAAGTGATGGCCAGCCTTAGAGTTTAGATTCCCTAGGGAATATTCTATGGATATTCCTTTTTATTATACTATCTAGGGTTTTGTGGCCCATGTGCTCTTATGAATAAGAAAAGATGTAGATACGAAAGAGGATTAGAACCTTTTGTAAAAGAAATCATCAACATTCTCCGTACAAGATTCTCACTTTATTGAATATAAACAAAGCTTGACTTTACACTGTCGATATATTACTCACCTCTCACTACAAAAAACTTGACTTTTAACGACAATTTCTTAACGAAGGGTCATGAATCCGGTCGTTATACGTGAACTTATAGCGACCAACTTTTTTTTTCGGGCGTTAAAGTCAATTTTTAATTTCAACATTAACAAGGGGAAACTATTTTATCCTTAAAAGTATAATATTCAGTCGTTAAAAGTGATTTATTAAAGGGAAAAGGCCCAAAAATGACCTTGTGGTATTCGAAATGGATCAATTATAACCTCCGTTTAAATTTGAATGCAAAAATGACCCTGCCGTTATAAAATGGGTCTAATAATGCCCTTGTATTATTCAAAATGGATCAATAATGCCCTGGAATTTTATTTTATTTTTTAAAAATGCTTTTAAAAACTGAAAAAAAACAAATATGCTGTGGACTACAGCATATTTTTTTTTAAAAATACTTTAAAAACTGAATTTTTTTTTTTTAAAACTGAAAAAAAAACTCTCCTAAAGTAGTGGACTACATATGCATTAGTTTTAAAAAAATAAAAATATTTTGCAAAATCTTTTTTTTTTCAATTTGACGGTTTAATATTTTTTCGGTTTATTTTTATAAAATAAAAAATCTACCATAATTATCGGTACAGTTATAGATTTATATAAAAATATACGGTTTTATTAAAAAAAAACCTAAAAATCGGTTCGGCACGGTACGATTATGTCGGTTTAGTCGATTTTTAAATATTTATTTGCAGTTATATGTCGGTTTTTTTTAATAAATTTCCAGTTTTTTAAATTTTTTTCAGTTTTTTTTCCAATTTTTTTTAATTTTTTTTTTCAGTTTTTGCAAATTTCTTTCTTTTTCTAGTTTTTACAGAATATATATTTTTTAGTTTTTAAAAGTATTTTTTTATAAAAAAAATCGAGGGCATTATTGATCCATTTTGAATAACACAAGGGCATTATTAGACTCATTTTATAACGACAGAGTCATTTTTTGATTTAAATTTAAACGGGGTTATAATTGATCCATTTCGAATACCACAAGGTCATTTTTTATTAAATAAAAACAAGCACAAACGTTTTCCCTCTTTTCTTACGCCCAACCAAACCCAACTCTCCAACCTTCAAAAGAAAACCCGGAATCTTGGATCAAAAAATGCTTGTTTCAATTGGAAGAATGAAGAAAACTGCTCACAACCTGCACCATCTCCTCCGATTGCCCATCTTGGAGTAAACTTCTTCGAAGTAAAAATACAGCCCGTCTCCTCCGTTATCATCGGCCGCTCGTCTAAGAATTTTCTTCTTATCAAGGTAAGTTTATACCAAATTCCTAAACCTGCCGTGTAACTATTGAGTGGAATTGGGTATTCTTTTATTGTCCAATGGTATCTCGGTTTGATGGTATTGTTCTGCTTTTCTTAGTGTTAGTCATGTAATTTGGATTTCTTCTTAGAATATTAATGTTTCCCAATACTATCTTTTTCAATGTCTAGTTATGCTGGATTAAACCTGCTCAGAGTTGTAATTTTCTTTAATTTTTGTTGTTTATTGACCTAAGTATAGACCTTTATTTGGTATATGAGGTGAAGGAGAAATAGGTATAAATATAGTAAGGGGTGATCTTTTTTTCCTTTTCATGTAGTTTTTCTATAAATTGATCTTTATCTTTGTGCTTTTCGCTGCAGTTATGAATAAAGCTATAACCATGAAGACATAATGGTTTTTTAAAGAATTATCACTAGTTGGATGAACTAAAATACATGGGACTTTACATTTCTATAAAGCTCTTGTCATTACTTGAAGATCTAATATCAATATATGAACTTTGAGTTTTCTAACGATGCGTCCAAGTGCTGGATGAATTTAACTACGTATATCAAAGAGTAAATTGATGGTACTTAATACAATCTAACGTTGAGGAAGCTAGTTAATGAAAAGCCAGGACAGAGTAAGTGATCTAAGTTACAAGTGCTCACAAATATTTCAGGAGCCTAAAGTAAAGAATTCATTGCTTCTAGGTGCAGCAGAATGAGAAATGTTTGTTGTCCTACTAACCTATACCCTTTAACCCTTTTTGAGTGTGACTGTAACATTTATTTTCTAATTGTAAACCCAGTGTTGAGTCTGAGTCTGTGTTCTTATTAAATTAACTGCAATAACTGGAATGTAAACTAAGAAGTCTTTTGGTGAGTGCACCCTTGAGTATTGTTGGAATTTTACCTTCATGGTATCCTTTTCATTGGATATTTTTAAAGTCTCTTGCATTGAATGTGGATGAGATTTTGGCAGGGAATATCTTTTAGGCTAGCACTAAGGACAGAAATATGAGAAAAAAAGCTAATTACTTTATAATTCTAAACTAATTAGAGATATATAAATTTTATATACTCATTTAGTTTAACTCGGAGTCTATGTACATGATATAAGAATACTTTTGGTATGTGTTTTTTTTTCATATTAGTACATATATAATTTAAATCTTTTGGTAATAATATTGGTTTAAGTATAAAGGGACTACATCTAAGATTCGCTTAGAGACGTGATCTTTTAGCATCTTATTTTTTTAACTTACTAAACACATAATAAAAACATTAATTTCTCTTGATACAGCTTGCAATAAAGAAATCAACTGAATATCACATGTTTCTAGTAATAAGTAACAAGTAAAGCGGTTGCATGTTTCACACTACTTCCCTAACAATAAATTACCTCCTCTAAAATTATGTGCTTTTATTTGTGAAGTAAATCATATCTTCATTCTTGCTTACTTTGTGATGAAAAGCTCAAAATAATAATTAACTCGGTATAACAGTATTTTTATTCTACCTCTCTCAATATGTTCTTTTTTTCTCCTCTTAAAAGGAAATTGTTTTTTCTGTGTTGGTGAGTTCTTAGAGATGATGGTTTATTTTTTGTTCTTTTGTTGCTTCACTTGTTTAACAATTTATCTGCATTGACTATAGCTATCAACTCATATCAAGAAGTGAAGGTGAAGAAGGCATAAGTTGCTCAACATTCCCATGAGACACAAGTTGCTTGAATTTCTTTGCAGTCGATGCTCAACAATCCCAGGAGATAGTAGTTGTTCGTGCAGACATTAGTTCACCATTTTTACTTCGTGATTGTTGTTTGTGAGGATAAATACTATTTCAGTTATGTCTTTTTTATTCTGTTTTACTATCAGTTCAAGAATGTTAAATGTTTGCATTAATATTAGGTGTAGTTGATAGGTTTTTTCATTAGCTATCCAAAGTGAAAGACACTAGTATGAATCCTTATCCATGGGTTACAATTGAAGTCTTTTTTTTTGTAATTTCTCCTATTTAATGACATTCATGAAGTGATATTATGTCCAACTATAAGTTTTTCCTATATCATTTGCACTCTGACTATTTCTTTCCTATCTCTGACTATTAAGATCCCTGATCATATCTTTGCTAATCTTTCATTTAATATTACTCCTATAAACTTTACATTGTAGTCCATTCTAAACTTGTAAATTAGATTCCAACTCCAATCAATCTCAGAACTACAAACATTATAAGCCTAGAAAAAATAATGGAAGATGATCTTATGGACAAAGGGAAAGAACTTTTTGTAAATGCCAGCATTCTCAGCAAAAGAAGGGAAAGAATTTTGTCATTGATATCTTACTGTGAGCTATGGTTCCCCAAGAGAGACAAAGCTTTCGTACTCTTACTACTGAATGTTTTTCTTCCTAAAGTAAATTCCATTTGTGGTAGATTGTCAATGGTAATCCCTAATATTCACTCTTAGACTCTCTACTTATTATTTATCAAGTGATAGCATTTGTCATTTCTACAATGTTATTGCATTTCTGGATAGCATTTTTGTATTTTTGCACAATTTTATGCATTTCTGTAAATCGTTCTTCATCTCTGCACAACATTCGGTATTTCTGCACGTCATTTTGTATTTCTGCACAATACTCTACTCCTGTATGTTTCTGCATGACTAAAGTTTCATGCAATGTCAATGCTTCCACAAGTAAATTGATGCAACACCTTTTTAATCTTTTTCATAATTGTTGCAGTAATGCAGTAACATACAATATTTCTTTTAACAGATCATGAATTTGAAGACATGAAGCTTTCTTGAAGATAGTGTAGAGCGAGTTGAAGCAGATGAGAAATGTTAAAAAATAAATTGAAGTACAAGAGGAACCAACTTTGTTTTGCGAGGAATTTTTTAAAGATGTTGTTGTTTGTATATGCTATAGTTCTATTTTTTCTTTTTTTAGGAGTTGAATAAAATAATGTCAGTACAATTTAGATAAGTATATTTTTGGTAATGTGATATTCTAATATTTTGTAATCAACAACGATGTTTATATGAGTATTGACTTTTTGTATGTGTTTGGATATCTGTGTGGATGTCACAATATTAGCTGTCATTATTTATACAATTAATGAAAAAGATTCTGGTCGCTAAAAGCACTTACAAAGGCTGAGTTTGTTTTCGTTACTGATGTTTTAGTGACCAAAAAATAACAATTAGCGAAGGGAAATTCAGTCTCTAAAAGGAGGATTAACGACTGGATTTGTTGTCGTCGCTAAAAGGTTTTTAACGATCGGATTCCAATTTGGTCGTGTACTATTAAGGTCTGAGCTTTTAACGACCGGTGACGACCGTAATTTATTTGGTCGTAAATGATCAATAACGACTGGACTTGGACTTTTAGCGACCGAAATTCCCTCGCTAAAGGCCTTTTTCTCTTGTAGTGTCTTCCGATCCAAGAAGGATCGGAATATATGATAGTTCACCATCATCTGTCATTATCAAGGAAACATCTGGGGAACTCATCTTTGTCGGGTTATCTTTATCTCATCTACTGTTTGAAAGTTATTTATATCTACAGTGAAAGTTATTTATTGTTATTTATTACCCTCCTTTATATTTTCAAGTTATTATTACACAATCATTCTTCCAAGTTGTTTTCTTCAATGCTTCTCATTGAATATTCACGGTAGGATATTAATATTGATTATGATTAACCCCTTTTTCATAAATATAATTGTTTAAAACCAAGATCTACTTTTTGGGTCATACATTATCCACAAATTATCTACTTAGAGAAGATCTAGAATCAATTTACTTTCTCTCTGTATGTGAACATGACTTTGTCAAAGAGCAAAATTTATTTTCCAATGTATACCAATGCACTTGCAGAGCTTTCAGCAGTACTGTTACTAATTTATGGGATGCCATCTCCTTCAGCTTTTGGAAGCTTGTTTGTGTTGATATCTAAGCACTTCTTAGTAGACCACTTTACTTTGGGACAATTATGGCAACTTGAGCCTCAACTATGTAGTGGGTTGATCCAGATTCCATGGCATAGCAAAATGAGAACTGAAAAAAGCCAAATAAGCATCATAGATTAAGTCAAGAGAGTAATACGTGACTATTATTCCTATTTGCATCTCTTCATGTCCCTTTCCTCTGCTATTCATTTTGGTTGCTCAAATTCAACAGAATGCCCCTATCTTTTCTCCACAAACTACCAAAGACATCCCTATTGTAACACCTACTATCTTTATGTTATTGTGTGCCATATTTATTGAGGAAGTGAGTTGTTGTCTATATTTATATGGTATTGGATAATCCTCACAATATAAATTAGCTTTTGGAATTGAGTTAGAGTCAATATTTATATTCTTAACATAGTATTAGAGTCGGACACATTTCTATTCTTAGTTTACCCATTCCTAGCCTGTGTGGCATAAGGGTATTAATTTGTCCCACAGTAGTTGAGGGATTGAGCTGTTGTGTCTTTTGTATGACTTTGAACAAGAGTTTAACTTTTATATATTATCAGTGTAAAAAATAATTACCCTATCATGTTACCTAAAAGATAACTACCTATAAGTGACTGTCATTTAAATATGAGCTTGGTAACCTGGCAATAAAGCATGCTACATGCTATAATAAGTTAAAATACACTAATAATATTATTTTTTTTTTGTTCTCTTAGTTTATATAAGTTAAATCCTTTTAACAATTACTTGATTTACCTTATGCATTAATTTTTGGAGTTAAATTAAGCGCAAAGTCCAATCTCTCCAACACTGCCAATATCTTTCACTCCTTTCTATAGGTGTAGAATTGTGCAAATTGGAACATGCTATATTTAGACAAGTTGGTTGGCTAAGTAATTAAGTACTTATTGTATAGGAGGAAAAGTTGAGGTTGTACCTTTCTTTATTAAAAAACTAAATTCCTCGAATCAAAGATTTATATTACTCTCAGATTCATGCATTCCACTATTCAATTTCACCACCATATAAATCACCTCCTTGGCTCAAACTTAAGCTTCTCAGGCTCGTACGACGATACTCGAAAACCGGGACATGGCCGATACAACCGCCCAGTGTGGCTGAATATAACGATCGAACAATGGCGTAAGGGATCTCAATGGTTCGAAATTGATCGATCACTTGCTGCGAAAATTGCTTCGGATCACAAGTTTTACCCTATTTTTCAAGAACATTATCAAGCTCCATGTTACAATGATAAACATTATTTGCCAACTTTAGTGAACGTTTTATATCCACATATAAATTCTAATTGGACGATTACTGGGGTTGATTGGTCAAGAGGTGGCCCTCATCCTAGGAAATTTGGATTGATATTAAGGATGAGTTTTTGAATCAAATTCGATTTGGGACAGAATGTTTGTATAATGGAAATATTACTACAAATATTTGTTATCTCTTTGCTAGGAAATTATGCCGGATGCATTGGTGCCCTTGTTGCGGGTTGTGCCCACGGTGCCTGGATCTCATCCTTAAATACATTGATAGTGTAACATTGTCAATGTATTGTCACGACCCGAAATTCTCACCTTCGGGACCGTGATGGCGCCTAACATTTCACTTGTTAAGTAAGCCAACGATAGAATAATATAATCTATTTTAAAATAATTTTTAAATTTATTAATAACAAAGAAATAAATGCACAAGCAAAGTCTGAAATGTAGTGAATAATCCATAAAAAAAAAATAACGGATTCTAAATACCATCCCAGAATTGGTGTCACAAGTGCACGAACTTCTAGAATAATACAAATAAAGGTCTGAATAAAATAAAGCTGTCTCGAAACAAACACACAGTTAAAGTAAAGTAGACGGGGACTTCAGAACTGCGGACACCGTGCAGTTATACCTCAAGTCTCCTCTAGTAGCTGAAATCCGAGCAAGTCTATGGTACGCCGCTGGGACCAACTCCGAAATTTGCACAAGAAGTACAGAGTGTAGTATCAGTACAATTGACTCTATGTAATGGTAAGTGCCAAGCCTAACATCGACGAAGTAGTGACGAGGCTAAGGCATGTCACTTACATTAACCTGTACGCAATAATAGTAATAACCACAATAATAGAATTAAATCAGGTAACTCATTTCTAATAGTTGAAACCAACTCATCAGTCATAACCAATTATCATTTCAATCAATTTTCGTTGCAGCGTGCAACCCGCTCCCACTACATATTCATTTTCAATCGTCCCATATATTTATTTTAATCAAGTATATATAGACTTTAAATAAGTCTGTTGCGGCGTGCAACCCAATCCCCCAATATGGATTTTTTAATAAGTCTGTTGCGGCATGCAACCCGATCCCCCAATATAGACTTTTTAATAAGTCTGTTGCGGCGTGCAACCCGAACCCCCAATATAGACTTTTTAATAAATCTATTACGGCGTGCAACCCGATCCTCCAATATGGACTTTTTAATAAGTCTGTTGCGGCGTGCAACAATTAATATAAAATTTTACCAATATATTCTTTTACCAATTCTTATAGAAGAAATTATCCCAATAAATACAATAATTAATATAAAATTTTTAAGACAAGAAGCATACAATAATTATGATTTAATTATGAAACAAATAATGACAAATAGCAATTTATTATGAAAATCAGGGAGAAAATAGGCAGTTTAATATTTAATATGCTAAATGTCAAGTAGAAATTAATGCAAATAAATCAAATAAGCATGTAGCAATTATTGCAGGAATTCAAGAATTAATATTTGACAAAGAATAGGAGAGAAATAATTATTATAATAATTAATTTGTGCATTAAAACGATTTATGATTTTTCAAGTAATTATGCAAACAATTAATTTGACGATGTATAGACACTCGTCACCTCGCCTATACGTCGTTCACATGCATTTCACATAACAAATAATTTAAGGGTTCTATTCCCTCAAGTCAAGGTTAACCACGACACTTACTTCGCTTTGAAATTTTCAATCAATTACTCGACCACAACTTTTTCTTTTGAATTTTTCTTCAAAAGCGTCAAATCTATTCACAAACAATTCGATATACTCAATACGAATCATAGGAATTAATTTCATATGAATATACTAATTTTCCGGATAAAAATCCGAAATTCATTTTTAAAATCGACAGTGGGTCCCACATCTCAAATCTCAGAAAAACTTACGAAATCCGAACATTCATTCCGAGACGAGTCCAACCATACAAAAATTATCAAATTCCGATGTCAAATGGACCTTCAAATCTTAAATTTTTGTTTTTGAAAGATTTTATAAAAATCTAATTTTTTTCCCATAATTTCACGGATTCATGATGTAATTGAGTATGGAATCATGGAATATAATCAATATAGGATAAGAAACACTTACCCCCAATGAATTTCTTGAAAACCCACGAAACATCGTCACAAACCGAGCTCCCAAAGTACAAAATATGAAATAATAACCCAAGCCTCGATTATATAGTACATTCTCTGAACTCACCATGTACGGTCCACATAATTCCAAGTGCGGCAGCACATCCGAGCTCCTGCGGTCGCACAAAAATGGTGCGGCCGCACATCCCCAGCTCCTACAGTCGCACAAAAATGGTGCGGCCGCACTCTCTTGGAACTGCACTGCTATTTTTTATTATTTTGCCTATAACTTTCTCTATAGATATATAAATTATGACTTCTTTACCTTTCTGAAAACTAGACACGAAGGGTTACAACTTTAATTTTTGAATCATCTCAAATTCCTTGTGGATCAAAAGATATAAGCTTTCGAAGTCGGACCATCGAATCTGAGAGTTCCTGAGTGCGGCCGCACACAAAATTGTGCGGCCCCACACTCCACTGCTGACTTCAGTGCGGCCATACCAAATTTGTGCAGTCCGCACAGTTCTCCTGAGGTCCGCACTTCCCTTTTTGCCTCAGCACTCCCAAAATGTGCGGTCCGCACTTCCAAAGACCCCAAAACAACATTAGAGTGCCGAAAAGCCCGTACTCGCTCAAAACTCACCTCGAAAATCACCCGAGCCCTCGGGGCTCCAAACCAAACATGCATACAAGTCCAAAAATATTATACGAACTCGCTCGCGTGATCAAAATACCAATTTAATGCCTAGAATTACGAATCGGATACCAAATCTAATGAAAATTTCAAGAAAACTTTAAAACTTATATTTTCACAACCGAACATCCAAATCACGTCAAATCAACTCTGTTTTTCATCAAATTCGACAGACCAGTCATAAATGACATAACAGAGCTATTCCAATTTTCAGAATTAGATTCCGTCCCCGATATCAAAAAGTCAAATCCGTGGTCAAACTTTGGAAATCTTTAGCCTTTAAATTTGTAGCTTCCGTTAAATGGCCATAACTTGAGCTAGGGACCATCAAATTAAATTTCGGGCATACGCCCAAGTCTCAAATCACGATACGGACATACCGAAACTGTCAAAACACTGATCCGGGTTCATTTTCTCAAAATATTGATCAAAGTCAACTCAATTGAGTTTTAAGGCTCTATTTCATATTTTATTCTATTTTTCACATAAAAACTATCCAGAAAATTGTACGGACTGTGCACGCAAGTCGAGGAATGATGAATAGTGCTTTTCGAGGTCTTAGAATACATAATTAATTATTAAATTTAAAGATGATATTTTGGGTCATCACATTCTCCACCTCTAAAACAAACGTTCGTCCTCAAACGAAGTTAGAAAAAACAAGTACCTGAGCTGGTGAATAAGTGTGTATATTTACTCCGCATGTCCGACTCGGACTCCCAAGTAGATGCCTCTATCGGCTGACCTCTCCATTGCACCCGAACTGAAGGATAACTCTTAGACCTCAAATGCTGGACCTGCCGAGCTAGAATAGCTACCGGCTCATCCTCATAAGTCAAATCTTTGTCCAATTGGACTGAGCTGAAATCTAACACATGGGACGGATCATAATAATATTTCCGGAGCATAGACACATGAAACACCGAATGAACCGCTGATAAACTAGGTGGTAATGCAAGGCTGTAGGCTACTTCACCCACCCTTTCAAGAATTTCAAAGGGTCCGATATACCTAAGGCTCAACTTGCCCTTCTTTCCGAACCTCATTACACCTTTCATAGGTGAAACCCGGAGCAATATTCTTTCTCCAACCATGAATGCAATATCACAAACTTTACGGTCTGCATAACTCTTTTGCCTAGACTGAGCTGTGCGAAGTCGATCCTGAATAACCTTGACCTTATCCAAGGCATCCTGTACCAAATCGGTGCCTAACAACCGAGCCTCTCCCGGTTCAAACCAGCCAACTGGCAAACGGCATCGCCTTCCGTATAATGCCTCATATGGAGCCATCTGAATGCTTGACTGGTAGCTATTATTATAAGCAAACTCCGCAAGTGGCAAGAACTGATCCCAAGAACCTCCAAAATCTATAACACAAGCACGAAGCATATCTTCCAATATCTGAATAGTGCGCTCTAACTGTCCGTCTGTCTATGGATGAAATATTGTACTCAACTCAACCCACGTGCCTAACTTATGCT